>NW_009599920.1:0-13629 GCF_000690535.1 Cariama cristata
AAACGATGCGGATTTCGGGGCGATGCCGCCGTTCTCCCAAACCCCCCCGGACTGGAGTGACCAGGGAGACGAGACTTCCTACCCCCAAACCCCCCCTTTAATCAGAAACCAGCATGCAGGAGCTTGAGACAAGGGCAGACTGGCACCCCCCCATCGCTGCCTAGTCCTGCTCTGCTTTTGCAGGGGGTTATTGAGCGGCGGAGTCCTGCTCATCTCCCTGCAGGGCATCGGGGCTCCTCTTGAGCTGCGGCAGCACCGGTCTTCGAGGGAGCATCCTCGTTTCTGTATCCTGAATGCTGGAGATGGGACTCTAACCTCAGCCAAAAGGGATACACAGAGGAGACAAATTCAAAAGGACCGCTTTACCTTCTCCAGCTACAGGATTTAGGTGTGTTTTGTCCTGGTTGTAAGGCTGCAACTTCTGTCTGGTTTCTTGGAATTTATTTCAAGCAGGAGATATGTGGTTTTTTGGTCCAAAACGGTGACCGGGAGGCTTTCCTTAGGTCTTGCCTGCAGAGGAAGATGCTGTTGGAACACGTTCTCTGCTTCAACCCAACTTCAGAGGAAATTCAGAAACAGTTTGAAATTCAAATGTTTATTTTCCCCTTTCACTTTGATCTTGTTTTTATTCTGACTCAATTTTGTTCTGATTTTTAGACCACACATTAAAGTAAAAAATTCCATCTTGGAATATTTCAGAATTTCCATTCTGGAAAATATTTCAAGATCTTGACTTTTATTTTTCCATTCAACTTGAAATCAGGAGGAAATTAAATCAACACCCCAGCATCTCTTTTGGAGATAAAATCCTGTTTTCTGATCTCTTCCTGATGCTGGCTTTCTGATTTTGCTGGTGTGTTGAACTGGGATGATGTCTTTGCTACACTGGAACTCATTCCCAAGTAGTGTCTCACTTCATCCTCTGCCTGGCATTTAGTGCTAAGGCCAAGGCAAACCTAGATAGAGGTTTGAGTCCCCATCAAATGCTGTTCCACACTTTGAGTTGTGCAGATGTGAAGTCTCTCGGGAAACAGTATTATATCTGGTATCATTTTTTTGCTTACAAAAAGAGCTTGTGAGCTGAGGATGGAGCAGGGATGTTGCTGAGAGTTTGCCAGTATAAAGACATAATATTTTTGACTTGTGTAGGTATGAAGTGTATAGTGAGCTGCACCAAAATGGGGAATCCTTCAAGCAAAATAGCAGCTTAAACACTGCTAAACAGCAGAAGCCAGGATCGTGGTGGTGTAGAGAACCCAAACCCCTGCCCGGTCCCCGGCAGCTCTCCTCCTTCCCCTGCTGATGGCAGTGCTCTGACTCCGAACCCTGCAGCCCAGCGGAGCAGTGACCCGAACACGCTTGGGGTTTCACATATGGCCCAGGAAAATACTTTAAAGGGGAGAAATGACCTGCCTGATTATTTTAAAACTAGCGGTTTTCCATAAGAGCTTGAGGCTGAGACACAGGTGGTGTGCTGGCGGAGTGCGCTTTTGGGAGGCCAGAATGGCTGTCTGCAGCCCTGTGCTCACAAACTCTTCTCTTTCTCACTTCTCCACCCAAAACTGAGGGCTTCGTCACCAGGTGCAGCTGGGCACGGCTCAGTTGGCTGGCATGAGTCTGGCATCTGGCTCAGAGATTTCCCTTAGCGACCAGCTTGATCCTCAGCTCTTTCAGATCAAACCTCCCAGAGATCAGCAAACCACGGGAGGGCACTGGGTCCTTCAGGGAAGGGAATCCCTGCAGTGCATGCTCGCCTCTTCCGAATGGGACTTGGGGAGGGAGGGTGCCATGACTTGACTTTGTTGGCGGTCCCATTATTCATCTTTAACTGAAATTAGTTTATTCCAGTAAAAATATGGCCCTTGGGTTAGACGTGTTTCTTCAAGCTCTTTCAGTTTGTGTAAAACTCAAAGGACGTGTACACTCTGAAGAGGTCTTTTTTCCAAAGTAGGAATTTTCAGTTCCCAGTTTGCAATTTCTCTTTGATATAGTCCTTTGTCAAATAGTGTAACATTAAAGCAACCCTTGTCTCAACTAATAAACCAAGAAATAAGAATCTCACTTGCAAAATAAGGATCTCTGAAGCTTTGATAATTTGATAATGCTGAAAAAGGATTTTTTTTTTCCAGTTGGCAAAAGTCAGTACTTTCTGCAAAGTGGCAAACAAGCAGTTGAAGAAAAAACAGAGTCAGTTCTGAGCTGTGAGGTTTAAATCAAAACATGCACCCTTAAAAAAAAAAAAATAATATATCAGGGGCTTGAGGACCTGAGAAGGAGGAAGGGCAATTCATCTGCCTGGGGTTTAAGCCGGTAGCTCGGGTTGTTCAAAGAGATAGCATGTGTGTGGGAATACTTCCCCTGGTAAATGAAGATATTCACTCATCAAAGCGAGAACCTGCTAAATGTGTGTTGCATAAAGGGGGAAATTCCAGGCATTCTTGGGGAAATTGCAACTTTGAGACTGCAGAATCGAGCCCATACCAGGTAAAATGCTTGTAGACCATCATGGGAGTCTGTGTCCGGCACATGAAAGCAGGCTTGAATGAGCAACGGGAGTGCGATGGTGGGTTGTAATGTTCCTGTGCAAGTAGGGAAGGAGGCATTTTCTGTTCCTTACAGACTGGAAATTTCTTCCCAGCACAGTATTGCAGTCATACTGATAACCACAGCTCCATCTGGCCATCAATTATTCATATAGACCCCAACACCACTGGGAGTCTGCATGTATAAGAAGCAGCAGTGTTTTAGCCGTTAATTGGATGGGTAAGTTCCCCTCTCCTGAGGGCCAAGATGAACTTCCCATTGACCCCAAAACTGGTTTCTGGAGGCTGGAACGGAGCCCAGGGTGCTCAGGGCAGGTGGCTTTGACCAGCATCTGCTGTACTTGCTCTGCAGAGCTGGTGGGCTGTGGTTGCTTCCCGGTTCTTCAGAGTAGTCCGGAGAAAGAAAGAAGGACTGGATCCCAGCCTTGCTGAAATCGGTGACATCCCAGCTCCCATGGGATCACACACCCTAGTGCTTTGGTGCAGTAATGAGCTTCTCCTTCCCATAATAACGTTTTGATCCTCTACTTTGTGGGAAGGGTTTTGGTAAAGGCAGCATTGGGCAGCTCTTACCTTCTGTTTGCTCTGCCTCAGGCCATTGCTGACTCTTTGACTTGTTCCCTCAGCCGCCTGCATCATCCTAACTCTCAGCTGGCAGACAAATACAGGAAACTTAAAATAGTCTCTTAGTTTGCAGTGAAACCACCCAAAAAATCCCAGCTTGCCATATGCAGATGCAACTGGACAAAGAGCCCCTGGAGAAAGGGAGCTGTGTTTCATCGTGCTGTGGGAATGTTTAAGCTGACGTGTCCTGAGCAGATGCCTGGTGATGCTGGAGGTGGGCTTGTTAGGTCAGGGAACAGGTCAGGGCTGTACCCTGTTGTGGGTGCTGTATGGTTGTCGTCCAAAGGCCCACAGCTATCTTATCACAGTGTTCCTTTAGAAATGAAGGGAAACATTCCAGGTGGATTGTCTTTGTCTTGGGACGCTCTTGGTCACGTGTCTGTGGTGGTACCAAAAATGCTGGTTCCTCTGCGCAGTACCTGCGTGGCACCGCACTGAGGGAGCTTGATGCCCGCTCGTGTTGAATGCTTTCCCTGATTTGGCAAACCACTGGAACTAAACCAGGGACAGCTGTCAGGCAAGTCTTAACATAGATCTGGTCCATGTCCTCCACCTCCCCTGTGGCCTCCCTGCTATTACAGGGCTCCTTTATTTTTTTTTAAAGTCTTTGGTGCTTGAGGATCTCCTGGCCAACCAAAACTCAAAGTGTCTAGAACTAGAGAGCAGCTCACTAACATGCTTCACAGGAGGTGAATAGTGTCCCTCTTTGCCTCTTCATTGTAAAAATATTCCCCTGCCTTCCTTGCCTTCATCTGTCCAGTAGCCCTAAGTGGCTTTCCAAATGTGTTTATCTGAAATTCTTTACATTTTTACCCTATGTCCCGTGCATGGGAAGTGGCTGGGCTCTCGGATGCACTGCGCTGAAATCAGTGCTTAATGTACATCTGGTTGCTGGCCTGGTGCGGAGTTATCTAGAGGAGACGATCCTGTTGAAGGAAGAAGAGCACAGAAATCAGGCCAGTGCCCTCAATGAAATGCAGGTGATAAATGTACCCCCGTGATTGCATTCCCCTTCTGTGCATCTCGACATTGCTAACTAATCCCTCCTAGGAAGATGGCGAAGGGAGCAGGGAGCTGTAAATTACAGCTCGGCTTAATTGGCTGGTGTGAGTTTGCTGTGAGGCCAGGCTGGGAATACACAAAATATCTTTCTGTAAAAGCAGTGGGTATCAGCAGGAGATGCAAGCAAACGGGGGTTTCAACCGATTGGTGTCTTGTGGTTGGATCCTCTGGTGTCTAAGAAGGTGCAAACTCCAACTGAAGCTTTTCCTGCCGTTGAGGCGTTTTTAATATTTCTCTCTCCCCTGTGGATTCTCTGGTGTCTAATAATATTACTAATAAGCTGCAATGTGAGCTCAACAATTTCTTTCAGTGTGGGCATTAATGGGTCTCAGGATACAGGAGAGGGCCCTATTTTCATAAAACTTATAGGAACTCTAAGACCTCTGCCCCCTCCGCTGAGCCGGGTTGGAATTGGCCAACAACTTTCAAAGTTATTGGAGATGGGGGAGATAAGTATGTTTATTTTATTTATATTTTATATATGTATCCCACGTGTGGACCGATTGCATAAACCTCATTTCTTAAGAGACCAAGCTTAAACCTTATGTTTGCCTCTATTGTAATAAACTTTGTCTCCTTTTATTTACCCACCTGTAGAATTTGATTTCCCCTTTTCCCTCACTCCTCAATTTCCCCATATCCTGTTCCCAAAAGGGCTGGGGCCCTTCCCAAGGGATCATTTCATGCTGTTCCCCAGGAGGTCTGACTGGAAGGATGCTGATAGGTAGGTGCACATATGTTACGCTTATATTTGCTCAGCAGCGAGAGAGAAAAGTATACACAGAGGTAGTCTGCTCTGGTCTTTCCCAAAGGCAGTTTAGATTTGTGTGATTTCTTTTGAATCTGTCAGAGGCACCTATATCCCTGCAGGAAAAAAACCTAACCAACCAAAAAAAAAAAAAACCAATACCCCAAAGAAAATGAAACAATGCAAAATGAGTGACATGAGAATTTGAAATCTATTTAGTCCAGGAGGCCGCTTTTATTGACTTGGAACAGATCTTTCCTTTGGAGACTGACTTTTTTTTTTCTGATGACACCTGAAAACCCAGCAATGCCGTTTCAGAATTTGAATCCGTGAGTCAATATGCTTTCAATGCTCCTTCAGTACGTGTGTGCACACAAATTATCCCCTCACATACACAACATTATGTACATGTTTTCCTCTCCCAGCATTCCAGCCTGCTTGGGTTGACCTTGTCTCTCTCAGTGATTTAGATTTTAGAGAAGGAATGGGTAAGGATTTGCTTTGACATTTAAAGGCAATCCAGGTAATTGATAGCACTGGCAGCGTCCATCTCTCCCTCCATATATCTGCACAACAGTATCTATTTTTGACGTAGCTGACACGCCATTTCCTTTGGCAGCCCAAGGGCGGCTCATCTTTAAATTAAACTCGTCTCCGACCCTTCCAATCTGTGAGCTGTGCAGAGGCAGACACTGGTGGGGTATATCATCTGGAGACTGTGCAGGCATATTTGAGCAGGGTGATGTATTATCAAAAGGGCTCTGCGTTACTGCTAGCTGGAACCAAAACAAGCTCTAAAGTATTAACTAATGACATGGGAAGTCCCTTAGGTATCTAATCACCTTTAATGTTCAGATTTAGAAGACAACTTTAAAGGAAGAAAAAGAGATTAGCGGGTCAGGTCAGAGCACCCCTTCCCCCTCCCTCTGCCCCCAAAATACAATTGGCTTTTTAAAGTCAAAACCAGATTCATATTTCACCTCATCAGTAAATACACCATTAAAGACCGAGCCCTAGAGCCTGGATCTTGGAGCAAAGCTTTGCTGAAGTTTGGAGGGGTTTGAACCTTTGGTTTGTATCAGAAGCAATGATGGGTTTGGGGGTCTGGAAAGCCCCCTCTGTGAGGGTTTGAGATGAAATTGGGTGCTGTCTGGCTTTAGTAATCGGAATCTCCTGCAAAATTTCAGCTGTAGATGCTCCGGCTTTCATGCGTGTGGACTGCTGGGTCTCAAAACTGTTGTGCTAATCCTTGCAGTAGGTTTACCTTGTGCCACAGCTCCCTACCTGGATGGAGGAGCTGAAGGACATGCCCGTCTCACGTAGGAAGTCTGTGCAGGGAGAAAGAAATACTGATTTGGCCTCTTGAGATTTGGGCTAGCATGTGGCTTGCAGAACCGGCTCTGTGGACTGGGAAAAAAAACAAAACAAAACAAAAACAAAACAAAAAAAAAAAAACCAAGCAAAACCACCTAGGAAAAGCAAAGCTGCTGTCAGTAAATCCACTTTTCTGCATTGATGTGGACCCAGCTGTATTCTTTTGACTTAGAGCCTTACAAAGCTTGGGCCGAAGGCTTTTAACCCTACACTTTACCCAGTGGGCCAATTCCTGCCTCCCACACCAGTCTGCTTGCAGTTTTTGAAGGAGAGTGGGTTTAGGTTTCCATTTTCACTTGGAGGTGTTGCTGCAGGAGAAGGTCTGCATGTCAAGCACAGAGAAGAAACCCCAGAGCTGGTACGCCAGCCTGGCATTGATGTCCTGGGAAAATGTCGGGTGAGAACCAAGCAAAAGGAAAGTCAGTGTATAGGTTTGGCACAGATCTTCCTCGGGACAATTAGAGAGCTTGTTGCTCAGGAATTGCCCCACTTGCGCCTTGGCCGTAGGTAACAAACCCAGACCTTGAACGTTCAATGTTGTGATGGGGGAAAGCTGCTAACAGGGCTGGGGGTGACCTTGTGAGGCTGTTTGGTCCATCCTTGGACCACGGACAGTGTGCTCAGCTCACGTGGTGCTAGAACGCACCCACTCAAAATGTTTTGCTGCGTTGATTTTGCAGAAGTGTCAGGGATTACAGCCTGGGCCCTCAGCGGGGTAGGGTCCCTTCCAGTGTTGGTTCTGGTTTAGTTACCCAACTTTGGATTGGGATTTCCAAGGAAGCTGAATGAGTTTTGGCATCCCAAGTCCTAAGACCCTTGCTGCAATGTGGGTGTGTTTGCTGTTCCAAGACCTTCTGACAGTGGTATGTAAGGCCTTAGCATTAACCATATACCTTGGCAAGTTTGTACGTAAATGTAAAATTTGCAGGAATTAAAATGACTGCAAAGCCTGAATTCTTTTTTTTCCAGTAGTGCTTTGGCATCTAAGTCACAGACTTGGGCTTTTTGGGAATTTTTCCTTCAATCCTTGCTTTTTTTAAGGGTGGCCTGCAATCCTGAACTCCCCAGTGTTTCTAGAAAAATTGATCAAACCTAGAGATGTTCAGCATCCCTCCAAGTCATGTTCAAAATAAAATACTGGGTGAACATAAAATCTGAATTCTTTCCCTTCTCACTTTCTTCTATCCTCTTCAAAAACTGCTTAGGAACAAACTCAATAACTTTGTTATGTCCTTATATCCTTTCTGGTTTTCAGCCAGCCTTTACTTATCTTAAATCGCTGCTCCTTTCTTTTGAGAGTATAGTCTGTATTAGGGTAAGCCTTGACACCTCTGAAACAGAGAAGACAGTAAATAAGGGAGCTGGCCTCAGGTAGGAGGGCAAGCATGGCAGTGAGAAGTAAGACCAAAGTCTTTTATTCTTTATTTAAAATAAAGAAGCCATGCAATCACCCCCAACAAAATAGAACTGTGGAATTGTACCCAAGGGTATGCATACATCCAGCGGTTGTGATGACATCATAAGTCACTGGAGCTCTGTTCTCATCTCATTTGTTATGATGTCACCTCTCCAGACATATTTATAACTTTGCAATTTGTGGTTCCCAATCATTTATTCTTGTTAGATAAATACACGGACGGGGGGAGAGGGGCTTTGGTGACATCATGGTAAACCATGGGAGTGAAGCCTGAGTATTTTCTGATTGTGTCGCTCAGCCGGAGTTTGGCAGCTTTCCCCGCGTTCATGTGGTCATCCATGTCGAGTGATGCTGGTGGGAGGTTGCCCTGGAAGAAGGAATGGGAAGCCCTTGTGTTTTCCTCTCCCTCTTTCCTATTAGCACCTGTAGGCTGGCGTTAGTGTATGGTACCAGTTGGTGGTTGGTTCACTGACGGGTCTCTTTGTAAGAAGCTGGAGATGTTTCCTGGGACAGGAATTGAGGATTATGGCAGTCGGCACACAGCACCAACCTGCTTGGAGCACTGGGCACCCAAGCTCGGAAGAGACAGCTGGGCAATGGGGCTCTTTCAGGGCTTTTCCAGTACCCTGTGCCCACGTGTGTCCAGGCTCAGAGACAGGAAGGATACTTTATCTGCTTGATCTGTAAAATGGGCAACGTAAGTCAGATACTTAAATGGATAAGAATAGGTGAGAACCTCCTTGGACTTGGGTCCAATTGTTATCACCGGCGAGATGCTAGGGGGTTTATGTGGGAGATACGAGCACTGCAGGTGGGTGTCCATGTTGGGTTGCTGACACTGAGCCAACCCATCACTGACTCGTGCTCCCTGTCCCTCCCTTGAGAGGAGGAGATGAAACGAGCCACTGAAAGCTAGTTGGCACGGCTGCTGCCTTCACGCTCTGCTGGAGCTCAGCCTACTTTCATGTTTCACTTTTGATTATTGAAGTCCAAATTGCAATGGGAGATGATTAGAGTGGCGGAGAGCTGATGGTGCCTACCTACATGAAAGACAGTGCAGGGCTTCACCAAGAAAAGCTGGGTGGGCAGTGGATCTGACTCGCTGCCAAAGCGGTAGGCAGCGAGCTTCTCTAGAGAGAGGAGGAATGGGCAGAAGCCAAGTTAATAGAGGCTCTGAGAAAGGACTTTAGCAGGCAGCTTCCCAGCTACGTTTGCCAGTGGCCCACCAGTTACTGCTTTTCTTTGAGCATGGTGCTGTTTGGAGGTCTTGGAGCATAACCCAGGCAATAACACGGTCCCAGCTCTGCCCTTGCCTTGCTAAATGGTTGTCAGAGAATATGGGCCACTCTAGTGTGAAGGCATCAGGATTTCTTGGGGTCTTTTGTTATCCTGCACATGTCGAGGAAGGGTTTGTTTCCTCCTGAAGAAGTCAGTGGCATGGGAAAAACTGGCTCCATCAGCTAGTGCTCTGAACGATGCTGCATTAGCATCACTCCTTGAGCTCTTGGAGGACTAATGCTCGAGCAGCACATGCCGCTGGCCCAGCCCTGGGGATGTTTGACATTCGTCTCCCTGCATCTTCTGAGATCACTGTGGAAACCACACTGGTCATGGTACAAGCATTCTTAATATTCAAAGAAGCACAAATATTTTCTGCCTCTTTTTGCCAAGAACAACAAGGGTGGTTGAGGGCTATTTTCTACTGCCGCCTCCTTGCTGTAGCATAAGGCTGTGGTGGCTCCTAAGTAGGGCCTTACTGCACTGTTACTGTGGTTCGTATTGCTTGCCTTTCTCTCTTCTCTATCTGCCAGCAAGCAAAATTCAACCGCAGGACTGATTTGGGGGGTAATCGGTGCATTTGTCCATCTGTCATGTGTCTGGGCACGTATGCTCTGCTGAGCAAGGCTGATGAAGGTGGGGGTGACAAGGGGCCATTTGTTCTGCCTTGGTGGATCTGCCTAGATGCTTTACGATGCTGAATGGAGGCATAGAAATCTCTTAGGCTCCCTGTGTGGAAGACTGTACCGGTTGTACAACCGATGCAAAGAGGGGAATATTGGTCAGCCCCTTTTTCTCCCATCTCTTTCCCAAAAGAGAAAGGCCCAGCTGCTGGTTTGGCTGTCAGCAATTGGGTTGGATGGATTCAGGAAAGGTTACTTCTGGGTCCAGAGGAACCAGCACAAATTTTCTGGTCCCCGGGCAGTGCACACGCAATGCAGAGCGCTCTGCAAACTCCACACAAGGCAACAGTGGAGATGGATGAGACTCTGTGAGAATGTTGTAAGGTTCAGATAAAATCTGCAGTTCTCAGGGCAGGGTCTCTGTGCGGTGGTGTCGAGGGTAAATGGAGTTTACCCACTTGGAACGTGAATGACACGCTGTTTATCCATTTCTCATCTACACCCGGCAATAGAAATAATTTCTTTTAATATCCCATCTTGACATTGGGAGGGAGGGGGGAGTCACCCCCCCAGGGGCTCAGGAGCAGGTGCATGGGGGTCTTGGGAACGCTACCATTCCCATGGCATCGGAGGGGGCTCTGGGCTTGCTGGGAAGACTTGGGGGGAGTGAGGGGAGCTTTTAACCCAAAATTTATACAAAGGTGTACTGCTAAGAAGAGAGGTCTGAAACCCCCTGAGTTATGTGGTGCACTGTGCAGAGAGCACCCTCACTTGTGTTCTCTCTCTGCTGGCATCTTCTCTCATAATCATTCATCCTCTCTATAAACAGATTTCCCAGTAATGGTTTTCATTTTCTTTGAAGTGTCCCATTCATTCTGCTGCTCTGTCCATTCATGTGCTCAGGGTTCCTTGAAAGGAAGACAGACACAAACATCCAAAGTGCTTGAAATATGCTAGCAGGGGGAGGGGGTGGACAGAGGCATTTCTTTTAAAATATATCTATTTGAGAAGACTTTAATCCTTCTTACTTTTTCATCCTTTTTACGTTTTTTCACCTAAATACTTCTCTTTTTGATTTTTTTTTTTGGGTTGCTTCCCCCCCATAGAGATCCCAATGCAGCATGGTTTTCAAATTCCATCGCCTGCAGTCTGTTCCTGCTGCTTTAAACTATTAATAAATTGAAAGCATGTTCTGGAGGCCGATTTAATCCAGCCCCAAAGTTAAGCAGGTGCTGAAGTGGTTTGCTGATGGGGTGCATTTCTGAATTGGGGCCTTCCAGGCTAAGACACGACTGTCATCAGGGCTCGGTGGCTCGGCTGGTGTGAATAGAAACGAATATCTGGCCCTGAAAATCAGGAATTGTATCTATTCCCTGTGAGGGCAGGGGATCGTGAGGAAGGGCTGTTTTTCTTCTTTAGGGCAGACATAAACCCAAAATGATGGTTGGCTGTGGCATGCTATGCCCTGTAACATTTCACTCGTGTCAGGATCCTTTCCTGCTGCAGTAATAGCCCGGATTTAAGGTTGAACCAGCACAAACGCTGCTTCGTTTTGTCCTGCTGTCCTTTGTCACACCCCCGTGGTGTCTGAACCTCCCAGGGCTTCCTCAGGGGACGGATCCTCGGCAATCCTCCTCCCTTGGTTGAAGAGAGACCTTGCTCTAACACCAGGGAATGGTGTCAAGCGAACCTATTTCATTTCAATGACAAGGTGATGGCTTGCAACCATCTCTAATTACATCCTCACAGACTTCTCCCAGCGTCAGAGGAGACCTTGCGATTCTGATTAAAATTAGAAGCCTGCAGACTTTCCAAGGGAGACTGAGTTTAGGTTTAGAGCAGAGCTGAGACCTCAGCCTGGGTGAGCTGGCTGCTTCTGCTCTTGGGTAACAACCCTGTGAGCATTCACCACAGCAAGTGCCCCACGCGAGCTCTCGGCTGTGCTTTTTCTCTTGACGCTTGGCATTTCTGCCCACGCGTTCAAGATTGCGCATGGCATTGGGGACTGTATTTGTGGTCAGCTTTTGAGGGTTTGGGGTTCTTTTTGATTATTGTTGCGTAGTTACGGACTGCGGTCTTGGTGTATGGGAGCGAGAATGAGTGTGCTGTTTCTCTACCAGATTTTTGCATTGGGTTGGTTTTTATTAGGACATGTTAGGCTTTGATTTCAGATTTATATGTTGTTCTGTTCTATCAGGCTCCAATCGGCTTTTTGAATCCAGGCCCCCATATAAATGGAGAATTATGATTCTAACATTATGCCTAGTAGCAACGATAACAAAGAACTGGAGGGTCATGTTCATATGAGCTGCAAGCCCAAATTCTCCTTCAGGAGACTGAACGTCTGCGTGGCCACAGACCAGGAGGACGCTTCATTTTGGGGGGGTGGAAGATCTGTGCCCATTCTACTACGAGGGGTGGGGTCCGGAACAGAATTGGGGGAAGGAGGGAGGCACAAGCCAGCCCCCAGCATACCACAAATGTGTTTTATATTGTAATATCAAACATTGGCTTATTCTGTGTTTTCTGTTAAAACAAGTCATAAAAGAACTACTTAAAGGGGACTCCAGTCCTATATTTTATATATACCCACAGAGAACATGTGGAGCACAGATAACGGTGACCAACCTTCCCCTGCTGCTTCGTTCCTTCTCCCCCCACTGCCCCATTCATCTCCACAATCTAATAAGAAAAAGAACAGAGCTGGTGTTAACACAGGAGAGGGGTTGTTAATCTATTCGGAAATGGATTTTCAGGTCCAGGCATACTATTTTTTTTTTTTTGGGACTGAGAGGGGAAAGGGAAGGGATTGTTCATCTCTCTTCTTGGGGACGGAGCCTAGGGCCGGCGGGGAGCGCAGTGCTAGGGCTCGCTGCCCTCAGTGGAGCTGGTGGAGGTGCTGGGCGGAGGGCAGGAGGGCTGGGTAGCTTGGGGTGGGATGTAATTGATAGCAGGGAAGAGCTGTCACAAGAGCAGGATAGGAAACCGGCTCTCCGGGACAGACCCAGCTTTTAAAAGCCCCTAATCTGCCAGTCTATGTATTAAAGGACTGATTTGAGGGGAGGGGGGTTAAAGAGGAGGCCTGACTCCTGTTAGCTCCTTCTAATGAGGCAGTTGAATAGCATTTAAAAGGGCTCCTGGCCTGGCATGAAATCTCACAAAGGAACCTCCTTATTTTAATGCACGCAACTGACTTTGCTTTACAAACACTTTTATAGTGTCCAGACACTTACAAATCGACCTTCAGTGATTCTTGAGTTAATACGAAGTCTTGGGAAACATTAATGCGCTATTAAAAAAGAAAGTCTCTCAATAGATCTTTCTAGTCTTACAAACACGCTCAGAGTTCTTGACTACTCAACTCCGGGTATAAAAATGTAAAGTCGTTTAAGGCTTTTAATGGGAGGAGGGAGCCGATCCTGCATTCCTCACCCGAGTCTCTCATTTAAGCTATTAACCTCCCGCTTGTAGGAGTGTTGTGTGGTTTGTTGCTTTTTGGGTTTTTTTTTCTTGCTCGAGTAAAGATCAACGGATTTTGGCTTCGAGCAAACATACTTAAACCTCGAAGAAGGGCTTGTGTGTCGGCGAGTTTATCTTTCCCCCCTCTCGATATGTCAGTTGGTTTAATAAAAAAATTCCCTCTTACCTCTCCCTACGGACCTCGGCTTTCTAATTACCGATCAATGTGGGGAAAGAATTTTAGGGGTCCCATCCTGCCAAGCGAAAAACTGGAGGGGATGGGAGAGGCGAGATCGGGTCCTGTCTGCAAACAGCTTGGAAAATACCCCTTTCCCTAAAAAAAAAAAAAAAAGAAAAAGTCCATGCGGCAAAAGGGAAACGGTTTAAATTGGCAAGCGAGATTAATGAGGGATGTAGAAAGAGCGAAGTAGATCGTAGTGGAATAGCTCAAGGCGGCAGGAAGCGTGTGCATGTATGTATATAGTGGGTATGTATATAGTG
>NW_009599921.1:0-2256 GCF_000690535.1 Cariama cristata
AAACCTTGCCATGCAAACCCAATACAAATGGGAACAACCTTTTATCCTCTAGACGCCACTGCACTTTAGCTCTTTGCAAAGTCATATATCCATGTAGACATTGCTCCCTCCTTACAATGAGCTGGATCCTGGAAAATCTCTAGAGAAAGGTCATTTCATAGATGAGCATGATGAAAGTGGTGGAAATGTTTTTGTGCAGAAAACAGGTTCTTTAATATAGAAAGTGTTGCTTCTGGGGAATATAAATGACCCTCTAGAATTCTTTTGTCTGAAAACTTTGGATTTACAGAAGGATGCATGTGGAAATGTTGAAGACCCTCACCTGCTTTCTCCAGGTCTGTCGAGTACCAGTCTCTTGTACCCTCTAAACCCTGTGTAGTTCATCTGATATCCATACAAATGGGATGAAGATGTACTTAACTTAGTGTTACATAGCATGTCAGAGGAAAAGCCAGTTAAAAAATGGTGATGCTGAGGAGAGAACGCTAGTCCTTGTAACAGTATTTGTGGTTTAAGTGTTGTTTTTCCCTTTTTCTCTCCAGAGTTCTCTAGCATCCTCAGCCGGGATTCACTTGTGCTTCAGGCAGGGAGGAGGAGCTGTGCAAGCCCGCAGGCATCACTAGGTGGTGCAAACAGTCCACCAGCTCCAGCATTGCTCTGCTTCCAGCCCGAAGGAATGCCAGCTTCCAGCTTCCTGCCCTGGGCTGGACACCTCGGGGTAAGGATAACAAGGTCAGTCGGTTCATTTTGCAGAAGCTCAGGTAGGCAAAGCCAAACTGGTTCGAGTTAGAATGAGAATGAAACAGAGCTGGGTTGCTGTGTGCCCTTGAACCACTCATGCTTTATGCTACAGATACATTTTAATGGGTTAGAAAGTTTCTGAAGGGTAAATTTTTCTTGCGATGAAACACTGTTTAAAGAAATACTGGTTTGCTTAAAGGTACTGGTACCAGGTAACATAAAGGTGAGCACTGGCACTGCATAACCAGTTCATTGGCCTGCAGAACTGTCTTGTGCTCTGTTAATTAACCATCTGGTAGAACATCAACTCAGCATCATAGTTACAGCTAGGTTTCCAAGAGAGCTTGGTTGTTAGGTATGTAAATGAAGTGTCTGATAATTCTAAATGTTACTGTTTCTAATTCTTAACTATAATACTTGTGGAAGGTGCACAATACTGAACTTTGACACAAAACCAGAGTCAATTGCATTTTTTGCAAAGTTCCAAGTTAGTTGTGTGAGTGAATCTCTTACTAGGCAAAAAATTGTCAGAAACATAAGCACATTTTCAAGCAGCTGTGAAATTCTGCACATGAAGAGAATGAGCAGCTCTTAGGAAAGGAATAAGAGTTGTAGCAGAAGAGGTATGTGATATGTTTATGTGATACTGAACAGGCCCAGCAAATAATCTACTCTGTTGCGCCATCGTGAGAAGTCAGAACATGGTACAGAACAACAGGAATAGGTCGTTTATGTCCCCAATTAATCTGAAAAGGAAATGCATCTGAAAGGCATTGCATCCTGGAGCAAACTTTCTCTGAGTACCATTCCTCCAAGAACATCCAGGAAACCAACAACTGTCAAAGCTGTGGGCTGAATGACATCTCAGTTGGTTCTGAACCATTGGGTTTGCTTCCATCTGATGGGAATTTGGTTGTCAAACGAAAAGCTTATGCAGGAAGGTCAAAGTCAACCAGCAAATCTGGACAACTCTTTTTTTTTTTCCTCTCCTAAGGGATATTCCAATCTTTGAGCATTTGTCTTTGACCTAAAGTAGGATTTGAAAATGTTGAAAACTGTTGAAGTCATGTAGCTTCATTGCAATTTCCCCCACTGTGAAGTTGAAATATTTACTGTGAAAAATGCAGTTTGGATTTTTCTGGAAGTTGTTTTCTATCAGGGAATCCTCCTGATGGAAAATTCCCAGCTGGTTCTTGAGGTTTGATTTTTATGCCCTGCTTTCTTTTATCTCTTCCTTTTTGTTTTCCTTTGTTCTCTTCATTGTGCCTTGGCATTAATGGGTTATAATGCCACAGACCATGAGCTTGCATTCTTGTAGTTTTTATAGCCATCAAATATACAATGTGTGCTTGTTTCAGAAAGTGAGCAGATAAGAGCCTTGGCCAATAAGTTATTTCTTTACCGCATTATGTACTTATCCCCACGTGAGTCTGTTGGGGCTGGCCAGATTTTTTTCACTGAAACACTTTGATACACACAATGTTCTTCAGGTATTGTAAAAAGCCCGCAACTTCA
>NW_009599921.1:2287-14064 GCF_000690535.1 Cariama cristata
AGGAACAGATTTGGATTTTTTAGTGAAAATCCAGTAATATTTTTTCATACTTTAAACAAGCTTTTAGTTGAATATTTTTAGAAAAAAGTAGTGTTAAAAATTCTTTTACAGAGTAGTTGACCCTTTTCTTTCGCTTACCAGCTGTCCCGAAAAGATTGGTTAGATGAGCTTACAAATCTCTTGACTAAGTGCCTGTTTTTAACTAGGGTCAGTTCAAAGTGAGAAAAAGAGGCAAACAGTGGCCACGTTGGGGATTCTGGGGTAGCTGACTAAGCCAACTAGACCCCAAATTTTGAAAGTCATCAGGTACCTGTAGGATGTAAACACCAACCATCTGAATTCTATTGACTTGACATTTCAAATAGATTAAACTCCAACAGTTTCTTCCCCTAGTAGAGGATTTGCCAATGGCAATAACGCTAATAGCAATTTCAACTGTGTTTGCCCTACTTGGTCATAGTGAAAATGAGTGAAAGAAAACAAGAAGAAAGGCAGAAGAAGCTCTAGAAATACTGCACAAATTCCAGACTTCCTCTGTGTGGGTTGATTTCCAAAGCTTTGGAATGGTATCCCACTACTTTGGTCAATTTAGGTTAGATGCCTTAGGTTAGAGATCTGTTCCTTGAAGGTTGGGCTGACGGTCACTGAAAGACAATTTCTGAACAGCTGGTGGAAGGAAAAAAGGAAGACAGACCTTCAGTGAACAGGATGCCACCATCACCCTCTGCCCTGGATAAAATTTTGTTTCTGTATGTATGTGCCAGGTCTGGCAACATTAGTGACTTGTGTTCAGTATGTTAAGTATGAACTGTGTTCTGTTCACAAGATCTTTCGCAGAGTACAGAGCAAAATACCTCATCTCAAAAGGTAAAGCTGGAGAGGGGCTACACGTTTCAAATAGCAGCTGAACATGAGAAACAAAGCATTTTGGATTCCTGTGTCCAAACTCTTCTCCTCTTGAAATGTGAAAGTATTCTTCTGGGAGTAAAAAGGGAGGTAAGGTACCTGACAAACCATTCATGGGTCAGAAAGAGGATGTGGTGCTGACACTCATTTTACTTTAAGGAACAAAGCAAAGAGTGGTAATTTAATTCAAATTTCAGCCCTTTAGAATGCAGACACAATCTGCTCACACATAAAAACCTGCCCCTTGATTGAGTTGTTTCATTAGCTGTATGAAATGAGACAAGGAAACACTTGGGAAACCAGTAAGATTTAGAGGCAAAGAGTGAATTCAAAGAGATGATTTGAAGGTTATGTGGTAAAACGCTCAGTTTCTTCAAATAATTAGGGCTGCTGGGACTGTTGGGGAATGTGCAGTTTCTAGGTCATATTAGGTTTAAGAAGATTCTTCTTTAGCCAATTGAAAAATAAAGCTTGGCTGAACTGTTTTTGCAATGCAGTTATTTCCCCCCCTAGGTTATCTGTCTTCATTTATTCTTGCCATATACTTAGCAGCCAAATAAGGTAGAGGCAGAAACCAAAACCACACCAGTTTATTAAAATCTACAGTTCATCTTCCCTTCCCCTCTTGAAGATCCCCCAAGTGATTTTGAACTGTAAAACTTCATGTATACAGAAATGGTGTTTTAAATGTACTTGTTCAGCCGCACCTCATGAAGGCTACTGCTGCTGAATTTCCCATACGCTGAAAACGAACAAAAAGTCCAGATGACCCAGTCCTGGGCTCTGTTCATCTCAAGAAGCTGACTGTCCCAGTGGAGGATATGATCCAGGGTTTCTAAATGGGAAGTCATTGCTTAAGAACTGTTGGGTTTTGTTTTTTGTTTTTTTTTTTTTTCTTCTGCAGTTGTACAGCTTCTGATTGTTTCAGACTCAGGACAGATTCAAATCTGAAATTATAGCTGATCTTGCCATTTCCATCTTACACAACCATGTAGTGCCTCTCTGAGCATCATCTTCTTTTGAGCTCCTGTCAAGGCTGGTTCAAGTACTCACACCTCCGTGCTCCAGTGAGTTCTTCTCTAGTTATGTATCAGTGGCATAATCTGTTTTTTGCAGGCGTGTGGCATGGCCTGCAGGCAGAGAAAAGTCTGAGATGAAAACAGTGAGAAAATCCATCCCATTGAATAAAATGCAGTCAGGAAACAGTATTTCAATTTATTTTTTGAAAAAAGTCTGTGAAAAATATCACCATTCTTACTTTTGTTCCTTGATCAGGTGATGAGCAGGCTTTTTTCTGACAGTGGAGTCTTTATTTTCAGCTGCTTCTGTGGTTTGGCTGTTCTTTTTTTTTTGTTCTTGAAGAAATGCAAAATAAATCTGGCATGTTCACCTTCCATTTGTGTTTCATTCTGGATTTTAATAAGCAAATGAAAAAAAATTGCTATTTCATTACAAGATTGAAATGTAAATTCGACTTGTAAGCATAGGCTTTTTTTGCTTTATCTAGAAACTTTACCAAAGGGTGTCAAAACTTACTTCATATTTTGTGAAACAAAAGTCTTTGGGCTTTCAACCACCTTCCCATCTGCTCAAGTGGAAACATAGCTCTCTGAGATTTCAGTCTCATTTATGAAGTACTTGACACTATTTCTAATTCAAAACCTTTTATTTAAAATTGAGGCGCTCTACTTCTTCAGACAGCCACCTGAGCAATAGCTAGAGTACACAGTGCTCATTTTTCATGACATCTGATTTTTGCAGGAGCAGTACCCCTGCTTCAAATATGTCAGCAATGAAGGATGTATTTACTGTCCGTTTCTATAATTTCTGCAGTGCTGGCTCCTGTGAGCTGGTGACAGGTCGGATGTGGAGAGGATGTCTCCTTAGGTACAGCCTGGAACACAATGCAAGTCTTCACGCTGTCTTCACACGCGCTTCCAGAACCTACTCCCTCTTTTCCCCTGAGCTGTTTCTGGTATTGTCAGTGCAAGACAAGGCCTGTAATTATAAGGGTTGCACACGTTCAGGACCCCTGAGAGATAGTAAGCCAACTAACTGGGTAGTGCCACAGAGATCTGGTTAGGATTCAGCTCTGGTTTTCTCTCCAGGAAAAAAGTACACAAGGGAAGACAGGGACAGCCCCCACTATTTTCTGGCTTTTTTTTAATGTACCACAATGCATGAAAGACAGTTACTCCTTTCAGACCTTTTCCTTTTTCTAATAAAAAGCCTCATTTCCAAGAAGACTGGAGTGCAAATTACCTTCTCTATTCAATTACAAAATCTGATCACTGCCTTTTCTTTTCTCACCACTAATAAAAGCTATTGAAGTAAAGCAGTCATCTCTCGTTATGGAAAAACAGGCAGTAAGTCACCTTGAGATTAAAATATATATTGCTGTAGCTTTTCTTGGGAGTGTAGTGCAGTAATTGCTTAAGACAATGACAACAGGGACTAGAGGGAACATTGTCTTTTTGTGGAACGTTTCCAGGGATAATGGGTGAAATCCTCCACTGGTTTAAATCAGCAAAGCTCCACCAAGCTGCTACTCTGGCTGATGTAAATTATCATGTCTTCATTGAGGTCAATGGCCCAGCCTCTCCAGCTCTTGTAACTTGGGATATTTCCCTGAAATATAAACTATAATCCAGTCATTTTTAGATGACTGTAACAACCCAGGTGCAGTAGATCAGTAACTAATGTTCTAGGCTGGGTGCTGGGATATGCTCTTAGGACAGGGGAGGAATTTGGCGTGGCCTTTGCTACCCATGTAACAGGCTGAGGAATAGCCAAGCAAAGATGTGCCATATCTTCAGGCTGTCTTGCTGCCTGTCATGCCTGAAGTGGCAAACATCAGGTTATTACACCTGCTCTTATTCTGGAAAAGGGAAAAAACGGGCATGGGGATGTTTAAGAGCAGTAGGGACTTAAATTCACAAAGCTTTTCTAGTGCTTACGGTTTTGCTGCAGTTCTGTTGTGAGAACTCAGGTGATCAAAGAATTGGTGAAGCAAAGGCTGACTCCAGTGCTGTGCTACTAAGGTTGGAAGAAAAAACCAAAGGCCTTGCCCCTGCAGAGTGAAAACTAGAGATTTATCATAGTAATAGGAAGCAGAAGCCAAGAACAGGTTGGGGATAAAGTGTTACAATCAGATAACATTTGAAAACTCAATAGAGCACCTTTCAAAGGTCAGGTTGTCTTATATATTAAGTATCTATGGAAACACTTCAGAGGTGGGAAAGCTCAAAGTAAAGGTCAAATGTTTAACCCCTAGCTTTAAAAGGTTCTACATTCACCTTACAAAAGCAGACAGAAAATACACACTGGTACTTCTCATGTGATACATGAATGGATTTTTTTCGTTGTTTTTTTAATCCATATTCATGAGTATCTTTGCAGGTTTCTTTATGAGATACTGTTCTGTTTCAGCAACATATGATCTTCATTGCATTTTTGTGTGGCAGAGAACTATTAGGTTTCAGACCTTACAGATCAGAAATGGGAGTGACTTGGCTAATTCTAGCAGTGTTAGCACAGACAAACCTTTAAGCAGTTCAGCTTGAATTCTGAGATCAAGCCCTATAGATTCATATCCAGCCTTCAGATCTTACCATGCGTTAACCTTGTCCACATAATGAATGCTGGCATAGTGCTAACAGTTTTACTTTTCTTTCTTCACAGTAAGTTCATGACAAGCCTTCCATAGCAGTCTTTTAAAATTGAAGAGGTCATGCATGAGATTTAAAACAGCAATCCCTATTGAATTTCTGTGCAGACACACATGTAGTCAGAGTGAAATCATGATATTTACAAATATTTAGGCTTATGTTTGTGTGGCCTTGGACTCTGGGGCCAATGGTGGAAGGTGTAGAGAGACAGAAAAGAATTTTATTCCATGATTGAGGAGACAGCATGAAAGGAGATAATTCTGATTGGGACTCTGCCTCAGTTTCTTTTATTATCTGCCCAGCATGACACTAGAAAGTCAGAGTTCTGGTTTTGAAGTGAAAGGCCGCTTAGGCCAGTTTGAGCTGCCACATAGTGCTCCCATATTGTGGGTCCTCATTCTGAGACCGCCAGCTTCTCAGGGTGAACGTCTTCTGGAAGTCACATTCATACTCTATTGGCATTAGCCGTTAAAGCAAGGTTGATGACACCACCTGATCTGTCTTATGCATATGGTCTTTGGAAATAGCTGTCTGATACAATGGGTCTTCTCTTTTGGGGTTTTAGTTGCCAGGATGAATAATGAATAGCACAGCTAGAAACTTTAGTCCAGGTTATCCTGGTCCTACAAAGGGATCAGTTCTAAACTGAGCTCATGGCCAAGTTTCTACTGAACTTGGGAAGGAAAATATTGGCCTCTCCTTGCCCTTTGCTTTGTCTTTGCCCATTCAGCTTTCTTGTTCAGGTG
Source organism: Cariama cristata (assembly GCF_000690535.1). Lineage (NCBI taxonomy): Eukaryota > Metazoa > Chordata > Aves > Cariamiformes > Cariamidae > Cariama > Cariama cristata. The sequence continues at coordinate 7,608 of NW_009599921.1, forward strand.
TGTGCCCCCAGCTCAGGCAAGGAAGTGTTGCTATCATTTAGTGTGCAAGGCAGAAGTGCTTACGGTGAAAAATACTGATTCTGGAGAAGAAAACATTTACTTTCCTGTTCATCTCCTTTGCATTCTCAGCCTTGCAAAACTGTCAGTTGGAATTGATCACGTTTGCAATGCATTTCCTCCTTTTTCTCCCCACAAAAGATTCTATTTTCTAATCTATATCACAAACCAGATTATTTTATACTGAAGCTGGAATGGGTTCATTGGCCAATGAGTTTTTCTCTCTCTATATATATGTAGGGATATATATAGGCATATAGAGTGATATACCCCATGCTCATGCTGCCTTCATTCTGACTGTGAAGGTGAAATTGAGGTAAGGGTGGTCTGGCTCTCTTCATCAACCACCAGGAGAGTACATTCGTTCCTAAACAAGCAAATGCTGTAGTCGCTTTAAAGCGTATCCTGAGCTCTTTGAAGTTTGTCTGCTATGCCAGTGATTTGAGAAGCAAGTGGACCAGAGCTGATGTTAGCACGTCAAAGAGCCTGCTCCATTTTCATGGTGAAAACTCTATTTGAAGTTCTGTGTTTAATGGTGTGGGACTCCATAGACCCCTCAATTGCATGCTGTTATTCCAGATGTGTATTGTCTCTATAGGAATGCAATTTCACAGTCATTAAACATTTTAAGTTCATCAAGTGCTAATTATAGCAGAGAGCATGACAGCAGAATCTTCAAAGCCCTGGTGGACAGAAAAGCCTATTGATCATTCAATTGATTTTTATTACTTGGTATTGAGCGGCAGGGCTGCCTGCTGTTGTATAATCTGTTTTTTTTTTTCTTTTCTTTTCTGGTCATTATACTAGACTCATGAAATAGCCTAGCTTCCTCTGATCCAGGGCATTGTTTGAGTGGCGTATCATCTGGTGTAGTGTACTGCATTACTGCAGCTCTCCAAAATTCCTGTCCATGCTATTTTCTTTTCTAGAGAATGTGCTGCTTTTTCCAGACCTTTTCCCTGGAGCTATATATCCAATGACGATGTCTCAGAGATACAAATGAGCCGGCTTCTAGCTTCTGGTGTGCTGATGTCAACTTGCACCAGCTCCGTCAGCTTGGTGAGTCTCTGGTGTGGGAGCGGAAGGAGAATTTGGCAGTGTGCTGAGGCATAGTCACTCACTGCAGTTTTGGCGCTGCTCCTGGGATTTACCGCATGTGGTCTGAGTGTTGACTCACTAGGAGCATCGATCCATCACAGTATCAAGCCACTCGTCTTTGCAATAGAAAATAAGCTGAGAAATGGTGTTTGCTCTGCTAACTGCCACAAAGCTGTCAGGTTTCTGCCAAGCTCCTGGGGGACAGGCAAAGGGGAACAAGAGGTCCTGCCATTCCTGTAAGCTGTTTCCTCTTGTGACTTGCTATGGCTGATCTCTCCCCTCTTATACTCTTTTCTCCATCCTGTCTCTTGTTAGCTGCTGCTTGCAATGGAAAGATAAGCACAGATACCTGCAAATCTGCCAGTTGAGGAGTTAAGCTCTCAAGATGAATTTTGATGTTAATGAGCCATGCAGAGCAGGCAACAGGCAGCCCCAAAGGATTCATCAGGGACTTGTGCCAGATATCTGTTGAAATAATTGGAAAGATTTCCACTGACTTCAGTAAGCTCTGGTTCCCTTCCTAATTGCACCCTCCTGTGTTTCTCAGGGACTTGAGTCCGGGAAGTTAGATGTGCTGTGCTCCTGTACCCACAGCTCCCTAATGTTCTTTCTGTGCCAGGGCTCAGGAGAAACAGGCCGTATCCCAGCAGCACTTTGGTCTTCTGGGTACATTGGTTACGCACCTCAGGGCCTCAGTTTCCCCATCTGCAAAGATAAAGACAGTTGCTTCTTTTAAAAAAAAATGCCTGAGAACTTCTCATTTGTTGTATAGAGGAGCTGATTGCTTCCATTGTTAGTTTGAGTGACTGGACAGCAAGAAAAGAAGAGCAAAACCAGAATGGATATATCTAGTTTCAGGGCAGCTACCTTGATGACCCTCTGAGAGCCCATGTGTTGTGGCAGATAAAGATCAGACCACTGTTGGGCTGGAAGCAGTTAGCTTAGCTAAACTGTCTCTTTGCTGTTAACGGCCTGTATTTAGGATAGGGTCTTTGAAAGCTGTCAGGATTGACCGAGTGTGATCACATTGAAATCAAGTGTCAAAACTCAACTGCTTTAGGAAGGAATGTAGACTGCTGCAAACCTTTGTGGTAAAGAACATCCTGAATGCACAATCACTTTTTTGTATTAAGGATATTTCTGCTACCTCCTCCTGTCAGTTGTTTTCTTTAAGAATTCAGTGGAGAGAAAGAAAGAAAAGAAGAAAGTGCATTTAAGATGCAAGGAGACAAAGCCATGTTAAGTTTCATTTACTGAGATGAATTGGGAACAGGTGCTTCACATAACTGAGGGGCACCATTCTGTGAGAGAGCCCTTGAGAGTCGAGAGAAAGGAATTACAAAGAGCAAGAGTATATTCAGAAAGATAACTATAATCAAGCCCTTTCCATGTCTATTAAGGGGAAAAGACAACAACCACAAATGCAATGGAGACATTAAAATTGACTTTGTAAAAAGCGTTTTTTTATTTATTTTTTGTTTCTCTGAAATAATTTCAAAACCGAAGGCAGGAATAATTGAAGCATTTACAGAATATATCAATAATACCTCATTATCCAGCTTTGCTTCAATCCACTGATTTCAATTTTCTTTTGAACAAGCAGCGTTTATCAGAGGACTTAGCATATGAATGGGGAGGGGGGAGAAATGTAAAATACATGCTCTAGATTTACATGTCTTAGGATGCCAAATAGCCATCAAAACTAATTGTTTCTGAAATGCTTTATAAACCTTATCTTATGTGTTGACCCTAATCAGAGCAATTAATTTCATAATGAATTCTTTCTACACACGCCCTATCTTATTATTATCCTTAGTTTAAATTAATAACATCATGATAATAATTAGTAGATATGAAATTGTCTCTTCACTATTTCTCATAGCATGTGGGCTTGATATAAAAGAACAACAAGGATGACAATTAGAGGAAAACACGTCAGCTGTATTGATTATTGTGCACCTTAACCCTAGCATCTGCAAAATAGGCTTTATTTAAATGTGAATATCTTTGATATTCGCCCTCTATTTCTCCTCCTATTTTATTTCAACAGTTTTCCTTCCTGCAAGAGGCAAACATTTTCCCCTCAAAGCTCACTCCAAAAAGATTAAAGTAGAATTTTAGGGTTTGATTCAAAGTGTGCTGATGCCAGATTTTGGAGCAAATGAGCAATAGGGACCTATGATTTCGGAGAGCATCAGCATCTGGAGATCCTTCCGTAATCTCTAAACCCTTCTTGAGGTTTCAGCCTTGCAGACACCTCAGGAAAAGTGGACATCTTTATATCTTGGACTGTGGTTTTATGACCTCATTAAGACAAATTAATTTAAGTAGGGTGCTGCTGTCATAGTGCCAGATCCATTCCTGGCTCTGCCTCACTACCTGACCATGGGAGGGTAGTGTGAGAGGGTAGTGGAACTGCGCATGTTTAGAAAAGCATAAGACAGACATGAAACTACAGGCTTAGCCCTATAATTACTATTGCCTTTACTGAATATGTTACCGTGTTTCCATCAATTGCTGAAATAAGTCTTCTCCCTTCTCTGAAGGTAAAAATCTCTTTCTACAGGCATGGCTGTAAAATGATAGTCCTTGTCAGTCCACAGCCCTACCTTTAGGCCCGGTTCTGTTACAGCCTTAGAATTTCCACTCTTCTTTATTCAAAGTCACTTTTCCAGCCTGTGCAGTCACAAGAAAACATGACATACCTACATTAACAAATTATTGCCTGAAGCCAACAGCTTGAACAGGGACCGAAACAGGACAAGGCACATGGAAGAATTGCTTCAGAATGTTTTATTCATGCACCTGACTAATGATGTATGGTCTACAGCTTTACGGTAATAGGAAAAAAAAGACATGTATTGTGGGTTTTGTTGATTTGGGTTTTTTTTAATAGAAGTAATGATCAAGAACATGGAATATTAGGCACAAAAGGAGAGTCTTCTCTGAAACAGAAGATATTAAGTCACTTTGGTTCTTTAGTGCAAGCAGAGGAGCTCATCCTTAGCCTCTCATTCTGGAAATTGAAGTTAGAAGAACACATTCCCTTGATGCCGTTTCAAAAAGAGATAGCTAACATTTCCCCTGCAAAGGGAGGTATTTTGATGTTTTGCAAAGGAAGCCTGTGACAGAATCACATTGCTGACGGTCAAGATGAAGGCGCAGCTATCACGGAAATACAGTCCCTTGTGTGTTCCTTTTTTTTTTCTAAATCAGTTGTGAACAGCTTTTAAACTATCTTTGTATTTTTGAAACAAGCATCTTGAAGTGCTACCTCTATCACAAAATCTGCAATTCAGTGTGCAGGTTAAAATGTTAGGCACAAAATGTGGTCTGGATATACAGGCAGTGACTGTTACTTTATTATTGGTGATACTAGTGTGAATCCTAGATCATCAAACCAAGTTCAAGGTCCCCTTGTGCTTTGTGCTGCACGCATGGGTAGTAGGAAAGATTCAAAGGCCCTCTGCCCTGCACACACCAAGGGTGTATCTGCGATGTAACCACGACCTGCCTGATGCACCTTTCATCTAAAAGGTGAGGGCCTAACAGCAACAAAAAGATGGCCCAGGCCACAAGCTCTAGAACTTTTAGAATGAGTACTTCTACAGAAACAATGGTCCAACAATTAATTTCTGGGTCATGTATTTTGTCCTGACTGTTTTTTCAATCTTCAGAAATTAAATTAAGATAATGAGTAACCAAAAAGTTACTTCACAAAGTCTTTAAGTATTTAATTTTTAAAAACACCAGAAAGAAATGTTTCCTCGCTTCAACTTTTCAGGCCAAGAATATTTGCCAAATTCTACTGAAATTTTACATTCATTTTTGGAAAATGAAACAAAGTTAATTTGCGTTGTGTAGAAGTGTTCACAGGCTTCTCTTTAAAGTGAGCCCAGAAGATTCTTTGACATCCTCACCTATTGCCTACCATGCTCTGTGGTGCCGCAATTGGAACTCCAGACCTATTCAGTGGCAGCATGTCCATACTGGCCTCTGTAAGAGAAGATGACAGCGGAACTTGCAGTGGTATTTGTACTTGTAAAGCCAAATAGATTTCAATGTAAGTAATATTCAGCCCCCAAATTTGCTCCCTCCTTTATTTTTAAATAACTCTACACTAATTCCTGTGTCATTTGTGTGGTTACGCTGGTCCTCTTATGTTTTCATTTCACCTTTGGCTTTGGTTCAGAGCATACAGTTCACACACGTGAAGTTAACGTGACACAAATAGGTTCCTTCTGGTGGCTGCTGGCTCTATGTAGCAACCAAAAGCCTTTAGTTCTAGTCTTTAGTTCTAGTCTAGATCTTTAGTTCTAATCTGTTTCCCTGTCAGGTGAGATCTGGACATTATCCAAGGCACGCCTTGTGTTGTTCAAATAACAGGGACTGATCTTAGCCTACTTTAACTCAGTTACTGGCAATAACTCCAGCTTTGGCTCTGCTACTTAACTTTTGTGTATCAATGGTGATTTAGCCAACTTGAAGGTCAGGTGCTCTTGGGACAGGTATTACAAAGAACTCAGGTCCTATTAAGGCACTTAAAATCTGTGAACATTTTAAATAATATGACCCTAGTGGTCACTAAAAACAGTGGGGTCTGCAGAGCTGAGATGTTTTTGGAAAATAACCTGTCCATAACCTTGACAACCCCAGGTGTTCTGGTGGTTTAATGGTGTTGCACCCCATGGAGATTTAGGGACTCCACAGCGTAGCTTGTGCATGCCTTTGCTTTCTATTCCAGTGAGGTGAGTAGCTATACGGTAAAAACGATGTGCAAAGTTCTCTCTTAATTATACATCATACGTATCATTTGGGATGATCTTAGGCTGGAGTATTTTCCAAGTGACCTCCAGGCCTGTAAAATCTGTCAGGCACCCAAACCACCTCTGCAGAGCTGGAGGCAAGCAAAGGGGCTGAGGAGATACGGAGTCGTCAGCCCACAGCATGTGTTTCTGCTGCAGTTCCACTAGAGTGCAGTTTGCCACAGCCAAAGCTAAGAAGAGCAGACACAACCAGGGGTGCAGCACACAAATTCTGTCAGCATGCTCTTTATCGCACATACTGTCATCTCACTGAGATTAGCATGCAAGTTACTTGGTTGTATAGATCCATATTCAGTTTTTGAGCAGAACTAGTACTAAAGACTAAGATACCCTGTTAAAGACCAGTTGGGGTTTTTTTAATTCAAATCAGAGATTTTGATTATGCTCTGAAACCCAAGTTTAGCATTGATTGTGTTGGAACTAGACAGATGCTTGATGTTTGGCATATATTTAGTTGTACATGTTTGAATTACCTT
>NW_009599921.1:14095-37411 GCF_000690535.1 Cariama cristata
GCTGAACCGGAATCTCCTTTAATATAAAACATGGAAGTGGCAGGAAATTTGTCAGATTTGGGTAAGACATGGTCAGCCTCTGAGATTGCACTGAACAGTACATTACGTTGATCCTTTAACAGAGAAAGCACAGCTGAGTTAGTATATTGTGTATCTGTTCAGTGAGCTCGAAGAACATTCCAAAATTAGATTAAACTTTTGAACTTTCTGCAAAGGAAGAAAACCAGAAGTGCTTAAGTTCTGATACTTTATGGAAGAGATAGTTGCTTCTAAGCATAGAATTTTTTGGTATTTCCAAATGCTGAATTATCAATTCATGTAGTGCATTTGTCATCTGCCAAAAAAACTTTGTCTTCCCTCCTCCAAAGAGTTTCAACAGGAATATTTTTACCCATGCAAAACTGTTTCACTGAAACCCACTGATCTGTGCAGCTGTACTATTTAGAGTATTGCTAAACATGTGCTGCATACTATGGTCATAAGGTGATTAAATTCCCCCTCTGAAAAATGTATTTTATAACCTTGTCTCTTGCGGCCTGGTTCATGTCATAGTGAAAGTTGTAGAGTCTCCCTCCCTACCTTATGCGCCTAGCCCTCCTGCATCAGTTCTTACGTCCTTTTTATGTATCACTAAATACCCATGACAAGTTCCAGAGGAGCAGACCCGGACAGAAATACTCTGTATAGAAAGCTTGTACAGAAAACTCAGCTAGTACACAAGCAAGTCCCTTACACACAACTGAGACAAACCAACCAGGAAAATTAATGGAAAAAAATTGTAACTTTACCTGCAGCAATGAATGGGTGGTCAAACCACACCAGATAAATGTGAGTTAAAGTTGGCTGTCAAGAAACATTGGTTCGTCTAAGGTGTGGCATGAGGTTTCAATTCATTTCACCTAGGCCTGTCAAGATACTCAAATAGCTGTAACAAACACTGAAACAACTGTAGTGTTTTTCAAGTTAAAAAAAACCCAGGCCTATAACTTTCATAGAAGCTACAAACCCCATGTCTTTAATCAGCTCTAAAATATTGTAGCTTATGCAGTTTCTGCGAAATATCAACTATTATGAAAGTGCTTATAGGGATGTCAGGGAAATTGTTTTTCAGCTCCTTTTGCTGGGCACCGTTAGCTTTGCGTTAGTATTAGCCACACTTGCGAAATAATTTTGCTACAAGCAGACTTTTAAGAACTGGAGATTTCGTGAAAGCATTTGAATTGCCCTCACTTGCATCATTGCCTTCTGATTACTTATGTTGCCTTCTGATAGATTGTCTGCAAAACTGTTGGGCCTGCAGCCTGCCAGGCACGTGACAGGGAAGGCAGCTGGCCCAAAGTCTTTTTGTAACCCTAATCCCTACTCTTTTAAAGTTATGCTTCTTTAAAAGCTATACTATAGAGCCCTGTTTTCAAAAATAGCTGTCATCTGCAGTAACTGAACACAGAATGAATCGAGCTTCCTATTTCATTGAGAGCAGAGCGGGGCCTAGCTGAGCGCTTTACAGGGTAGCCTGAAATATCCTCAAGGTTCAAACTTTGGACCAGCTCTAAATTATTCAGAAAGCTAGAAACTCTTCCAAAGTATTTCCTATGTTGGGAATGCTGCCTGAGCTGCTCAGATAGCTATGTCACGTTTGCCTCCAGATAGTATCTCAGCTGGTTGTAAGCATTACTTGCCATATCCTCTTAGAAAAAACCAGCCTTAAAAACTGGCAGGTGAGCAAAGGCGGGATGGAGAGAGGAATACCCTGAGGTCTTTGTTCAACAGAGTGGGTATCCGCCAATTGAAAGAGAACCAGTGAAAGCAAAACCTGCTTCTGTAATAAATAGTAGCTTTCCTTATGCCTCCTAACGACGTTTTGCCCTCATCAAGAAAGGGCTTGTGATTGTGACATTCATAGTACCCCAGACATATTACTGCTGGGTTTAGTTTGTGTACCTAATTAAAGCTGGAATGGCTCATGGCTCACTGCAGCTTTCCATCACATGAAGCCTCTTGACATTATTTATGCAACTGCTAAGTGACACAGAAACACATCTGAGGGAGAAGCAGAGAGGAACAAATGGCTAAAGAAAGGTCAGGGCAATACCACATGGCTGCTTCTGAGGAATGGAAAGAGAAACCTTGCTTCACTTTGAATCCCTCCTTTGCTGTTCTTTGTTAGCAAAATTAGTTTATGGGTTGTGACACTGAGGGCTTAATTTTCCTTTTATTGCTTTGGAGGGCCGCAAATACACGCAAAGCAATAAAGTAGAAATATGAATGTAGATGTTCGCTTTTAAAACTGCCAGCAATTGGCTGTCGCACAGACAGCATCATTTCTCTTTGTGCTTTATGCTGCAGACACACTCAGATCAGGGCAAGACGCTTAAACATACTCTGTGTGTTTCAGGAACATCTGTTGTCATATCATCATTTGAGAACAAATTTGCCAATCCCCATCAGAAATGCCACTAATACGTGTTTATATCAAGAGCCCAGGCATGTAGGAGGAATTCAGCGTTGTCTTGAAGCTTGGGGTTTTTTGACATGGTATATCAGCCTCTGAAATCTTGCATGCGGGAAAAGGTCTACAGTCTGATCAGCGGTACAGAACAGGTTTTGTAAGAGGAGCAATGTCATGGATGAGCAGGTTCAAAGCAAATATAAGGAAACGCTTTCTCATACAACATGCAGTTAATCTGTGGAACTCGTCACCATAGGATGGTGTGGATGCTAAGAGCTTACAAAGGCTCAAAAAGTGACTGAATAAATTCAGGAAAAATAGAAAAATCACTGGAGAGTGCTAATCCGCATCACCACATCTCATTCAAGGGGCCTTATGTCTTGGATTACTGTAAGCTTCATTGTACCTGGGAAATACCACTTTGATCTTGCTTTGGTCTTATCCTCATACGTAGGCATCTGCTACTGGCCGCTCTCCAAAAGAAATCCAAAAACAAGTAGAGTTTTTCACATTACAGAGAGCAAGAAATTTCACAGATGCTTGTTCTGCGGTTAGATCCTTAAAACTAAACAAACACTTATGCACTTAACATCATTTTACATACAGGCAGGCAGGAAGTTTTCATATAAACTGCAAAGATTACTGAGTGGCAGACCTAGGCTGATTTCTTTTTTTCAGCATAACATGCCGTTTCCTTTAAAATCAAACCCACATAAATATGAAATGTTTGGTTTATATTTTGTGGACTCAAAAAATACTGCAGTGACACAGGAATTTTCCAATCTGCAGAAAAATTCCACTCAGAATATCCTTCCTGTCCTGAAGGGCTTCTAGCCTATAACTCTTTAGCTCCTCAGATTTGGGGCTCTTATGTATGTTGGCGTGTTTGCTTTAGGTTGATATCAGGCAAATGGAGACTGTGACAAAAGAGCTTCATTTTTAAGAAACCCATCATGAAAATGTAGATCAAGAAAAAAACTCTCCAGCTAAGGCCAGAAACACAATAAAATGAGGTTTTGAAGGGCAAAGTGAGAGCATACAGAAAATGAGGAGAGTGAAGGGAAGGAAAAGAGTTCAGAGGAGGTTAGAGCTGTGCTAAAAAAAAAAAGAACCAACACATTAAAAATCATACCATGAAGAAAAGGTGAATGGCCTTGCTGATAGACTGATGGTTTTGCGGGGGCAGAGGTGGGACTATGTTACACTTCACAGCCCTGACTTGACCTAGGCTGACTGGCAGTCTTTCTTTCCAATTTCCTGACTATTAAGGATTTAATTTGGTTCTTACTGCCTCTATTCTCTCCCGAGTGTTCATTTCTTCCTGTTTAGAAAAATGCCATATATCCTGCAAGGGCGTCATGAAAAAGTCTGTGTGCAATTTTGGTTTAAAACACAAAGCAATCCAGATTCTGACTGTCCATCTCCTTTTCATTTCTAGTCTGCACAGTAGGTTCATCTTTTTTAGCGGTGAGCTGACTTTCCATACACATTCTTTGCAGGACATGAAATAGTTTTGAGTTGTTGAATATAATGTGTCTTCAGTCTGCTAGAAAGTGTGTACTGTGTAAGCCAAATGCAACTTGAAAATATTGTGCTTAGATATTGACATTTTTACTCTATATGTTATGCTGTGTTTACTTGGAAAGGTTCCAAGGCAGAAGAAGGCTTCATTGTGCTAAAATGTCCTTGATATGATTCAGCTCCTAGAAGATGTTTAAACTTTAGCAAGAGCTGCATAAGGCTAACACTGAGCCCAAATAAGTCTAATCTGTTAAGCGAGATCTTTCAAAGGTAATCATTCTGTTAAAAGGCATTAAGGTCTCATGACAATGTGCTTACTGATGTCGGCTGATATCCATGGATTTTTGTCAGGGCTTGAGAATGCAAACAGGGAAAGCAAAGCATTGGAACGTATTTGTGGATTTAAATGTTTCTACTTTTGTTGTGAAACACAAACATCAGATTTCAGATAAACGGCTAGTCGCTGCCATAATCACCTGAAATGAAATACTCAGATTCAACCTGATATGCACTGCGAAAAAACAACCCCAAACATGCAGAACAACCAGACAGCAGTGCCTTAAAATGAAAACCAGGGGAAAATTGTGCTGGATTTTCTGAGTCGGTCGTGTCTGGTGTAGCCCTTCTGTGAATCATGTCAACAAAATTAACACAGACTTCAGTGGAGCAGACCTCTTGGTTAGTGCCAAACAGCTATAGCTGCTGCTGCACACATGAGCACGTACTGCCAGTTACACTTGACCTGAGCAATGGCACACACGACTGGGGCTTCTCCAGCAGGAGCTGTCGGTGCACATAGCTGTCAGAGTCTTCATCTCCTCGCCTGACCGTCTAGTTTAATTCTTAGAAAACTACAGGGGAAGAAAAGAGTCCCCAAGCTGTGAGTGAAGCTGCATGGCTCACTGGCATCACCAGGATTCGATTAATGATTTTAAGCACCCACCTGCTGGTGCAGGACTTATGGGTGCCAGTCACTTCATACTTCTGAAGAGGGAGTGGCAGTGTTTTTTAGGATTTCCCATGCTAGGGAACTGGAAATGCAACGCTCTCAGCTGACTGCCGTGGGCGTGTAGACCCTTCAGCCCTTTATCTGGTAGTTTACACTGCCTTAAAAATCATAAAATGTGCATGTATTATAACAATACCCAGAAGGAAGAACACGCTGCACGAAATACAGAGGAAATTTAGCAAAACCCTTGCCTTGGTGCTGGTGGCAATTCCTTTGACGACAAAGCTATTTCTGTTTTGCAAGCAAGAAAACCTCATTGCATTCCCTCCCACTTCTTGTGTCTTCAGCTTGCATGCACTTGCAGTTAACTGCAGGGAAACTACACATTTCTTCCTAGCAAGGTCTCCCTCTCACTTTGTTTTGGGAGAAACACAGAATTAATTTTTATTTTGTTTCTAGATCTACCACCCTGTTCTCTAAATCCCCATCTGACTAGCACCATGCAAACTCCAGGAACTGCACAGGCATTCAGAGTTGCTCCCAAAATCAAGGGCCTTTCTCCCACGGTAAACTCCACCTTCCTTGACTAGGAAGGGCTATTGGTGGCCTGAGTCCTGGGTCTGCTGGCCCAGGTGAGAAATATTTCATTTATCCTGAGGTGTGGGACCAATTAGTAGCTGATATAGTTGCCCTAGTTCCAAGGTGGTGTCTGCTCTGTAAGGCAGGAGCTCTGATTCTGAAAGGTTTGTGTGTTCTGAAACAATTTCTAGGTATTGCGTTCCTGGTATGGAGGGCATTTGTTCGCTGACTTTGTGGCCGAGCTTCTGAAAGAACTTTACTACACAACTGTTCTGTCTGGCTGAATGCTTTGCAGTGAGTGGGATTGTTCAGAACTGCTCTGATTGCTGCTGTGATCCAGTGTATCGCCAAGGGGTAAAGTGCTTGGCAGGGCATGGCAGTAGTGCCTTCTACTCCTTGCTGTAGAGAGGAGGGGCTGGGGGCTTGGAAAAGATACTTAATTTAAACCCATCTGTAAGGTAAGTACCTTCTCCATAAAGTGCGTTGACATCTCCTCACAGAGAGAGCTAGGTATTAGTATTATTAAATAAGGCTTAAAGCTTTTGGCTCTTTCTTGTTTCCAGTTGCTTGAGCAGTAATATGTTCATCTGATGGGAAACTCACCTGTGGTTTTCCCTGCATGAAACTTATATTAAGTTCTCCTAGGTGGATTCATAAAACATTCCTCATAATCCTCATTTATTTCAAGCCATTTTGCTGCTCTGAATAGCACAGTACCTCATAAAGAACACTTCCTTTCATTCAAAAAAACATTTGCATTTTATTTGTGCCTCAGAGGAAGAACAATCCAAGCTGATTACAATCCACAGGCACTGTATGTAATGAAAAATTAATTACATCAATCTTTTTGCTGTAGTGGTCTTAACAACTCATTTTCAACCGGTCATTTCTCCACCTGCTCACCATGGCCCAAGCAGCTGAAGCAAGCGCATCTCTGATGCTGACTGAATACCAATGAAGCTAAGGTCACCTAAGCATCAAGTGAGTGAGAGAATAGCACCCAGCAAAAGATGTCAGTGTTTTGGACCAGCAGCAATCACTGTGTGATAGAAACCTGGTAAGTAACGGGAACACAAATCTTAGTGAACGCACATTGACACACACGTGTGCGCAGAAGAAAAGTTGCAAGGGGAAGGGAAGATGTGTCTAAGTCAGAACAGCAAACAAAGGGGGTTCTGGCTCCCTTCATCAGAGCCGTCACTTAGCAAGCATTGATGGCAGTCGTAAATCAAGATTTGTATGCTGGCTCCAATGCTAGCAATTTGTTCTGCCAGGTAAAGCATTCTTGCAGAATGCATATTTATCAAGACATGGTTTTTGCTTTCTATAATCAAAGCTGCTACAATACAAAGGAGAAGTAACCACTAAAAATCAATACTTTACAAAGCAAGAAAAAGGGGGGAGGCGGGGCAGTGGGAATGACACCTACTGCCTGCCTGCATCAGTAACCCTGCAAGGGAGTAATTTTCATCCCATGCCTGCACTGAAAGTGTTCTTTGGGTGCAATTTAGTGTGAGCTGTATCTAAAGACATTTTGTGTGCAGGGAAAGTTAGCATATTCCATGTTGAACTGTGAAAAATTACCAGAGCTGGCAAAAGAGTGTAATTGCTTGATATTTGTTGAAATGGCTTGAATTTTCCAAATTCTGTTGTGACTTGATCAGAGCCCTCAGATAGGTTTAAGGGATGCCTGAACTTCAGCCATTTTTTGGAGAGTTTAGTCATCATCCACGTAGCTGCCTGAGGAAATGCTTGTGTTTGTATTTCACCACAGTTTCAGATTGTTTTAGGATGAGTAGAGTCCCATATTTCTCCAGTCAGGTTTTCTTTTTCTGCTTAGGCGTATGCATGTTCTCCCAAGTAAACAAACCTGTGCTTTTGAAGGAGGATATTTTGTCTATAGCGACTCCAACATAACACATAGGAACTTGAAAAAAAAATAGAACACAACGTTCTTGAAAACATGCTATAGCTCCCTGTGTAGCAGAAGAATTTAAATTGAATTTTGTTAATTGATTATAATAATTACTTTTAATTATCCTCTAGAAAGTGCTTGCTACAGTTCAATAATGTAGGGAGGAAACAGCTGGTCTGCACATTTGTGAGTGAGCAGCATTTAATAAGGTAATATGTTCATTTTCTGGGTGTCAATAATTATGAATTTATGCCAGGTCAAATTAATGCACATGTTTTCACACAGCACAGGGAAGAGCTCCGTAAGCAAGCGCTGTTGTATTTAGGGTGCTTGTGAAACATCTGCTCCTGCAGGAATGAGAGGAGAGCCTCTGTGTTATGGAGATGCAGCCTTTCATAATGGAAGTGGCAGGGCACATCTAACCCACACCTTGGCATTCCCCCCAAAAAACCCAAAACCAACATAAAGGTGCTGGCCATAAAAAATGTGGCTATATCTGGTGCACAAGCCCCAGGCTCCCATCCTTTTCCTACTGCCAAGTGCCCCGTAGCGTTTCAGTACTATGAATAAAAACTAATTTTCCTTCATCTGCCAAAGCAGCAGTATGATGCTGTGTTTGTAGTGTAGATAAAAAACAGATAGCAAACCCTATTAAACTGTGGGCTAGGCTTTTTTGCTTCTTCCCAGAACCAAATAGTAAATATTGACTGAAGTAGGTTTATCAATATTTATCTTGAGGGGAAAATGAATCTGCCTGTTTGCAAAACTATGAAGCCCATTTTATTAGGGAGAGAGATGACTCAAATGGTAAGTTTCCCAATAATAATCTCAGTTTGCCTTTCAGCAAACAGAGGACATTAAAAGGGAATGATCAGCTAGGGAACATCCAAAACTGACTCCCAGAGGCAACTGGGAACTAAGACCAGGCAAATGCGCAGCAAATAGATCCCTCTGCTTTTAGAGACGGTGCCATTTTCAGAGGTGTCCCCTGACCTTCCCGTTGCACTTGTGTATGTAGAGAGACAGGAACTGCATGGTGTGGGCACCTGCTGCCCAGCCAGAACAGAGGCGATGCCTTGGGTACAGGGTGTGATGCCACCCAGCCCTAGCAGGTATTTACCCCTTCGGGCGAACGCAAGGAGAGATGTGTAAGGAAACCACGGGCTTGTGAAGGAAAGGGAGGGTGGGGAAGGCAGAACTTAGGTGGGCAGTGAAAGAAATTTACTTGTCAGTCCAGAGAGATCAAAGAGGGACAAAGAAGTGTGAGACAGGAATAGAAATAGGTACACGGTCTGCACAGCTGTAACTGGAGAGAAAGCAACTGTCCTCATGCAGCTAATGAGAGGTGAGCCAGTGCTTCTGCCAGCACAGGGAGGGAAGCGATGTCCCTAGTACCAAGGGCACCCTGACAGCAACAGCAAACAGAGTAGGCATAGTGGTAGAGGGACACGGACTGGAGCTCCCTAGCCTGGCACAGTGGGGACAGTGAGCAGGAGGTTCAGAAAACTGTACCAAGCCCCTAATTTCAGCTCTTGTGTTCCTTTCTTTTCTGCATAGCTCTGCTCTTTATCTCTTTGGCTGTGCACAAAGGCTTAGTGCATTGATACATGTAAGGGAAAGGTCTGAGTCAGCCCTGAATTTGCTGACCCTTGCCTTGAAGAAGTAAGTTGTGGCACTGAACTAGATGCAGATAGTGCCTTGTGCTTACTGAGATCAGGCCAGGATTTTGCTACCACACTTTTTGTGAGACTCCACTCAAGAACAGAACAAGTTCCCCTCTTTCTTCCTCTTCTTTTCACTAGAAAATCGCATTACTCTCAGTGGTACAGATTGGCTTCTCCTTTCTCCCTACTCCTCCACCCCTCACACAAGGAGGGGAAAAAAAGGATTGTCTTGAGACCAATAAATGAAGAGTTCTGCCAAAATGATTTAATACTGACTGTATAAAGTGTCAATTATGAAATGTTCCATACTCAGTGATAGAGAAAGGGGGAGATGGATTACCAGTTCAGTGACAAATTGCAAAAAATGCTTAGCTGAGATGAATACCTGAATTGTCAGGTTAGAAATGGCTTCATTAGATAAGATAGGAGCATGTGGAAAGGAGCAAAACAGAATCCCGCATGGGGCAGGAAGAGTTATTTGCATAAAACAACTTCAACTGATCATTTTAACAAGCTAATCCTAAACTATGAGCCTTGAATTATTTCCTGTTGACCTTTAGGAAACTGGTTGACTATTGGGATGATTTGAGGGGCTCCAAAAGTGATGTTGTAACCTGCTTAGTTTTCAGCACAAAAAAATAAGCTCTGCCGCATTGAGATATTACTCAGTGAAGTATGTGCAACTGGGAGAAGTGGTTATAAGAGAGCAACTATTTCCTTAAGAAATATTTTGTCTTTGGAAAATTTCTTGACTGTTTATATGAGCCTGAAAGATGAGATGGATTAATGGTGGGATTGCTGCTAGCTTCTGCAGGGTTAAAAAAAAAACAGTATATAAAAAACCAACATGTGGTCATCATCCTAAGATGTTACGGTGGACTGGATAGCCAGTGTACCTTGTTTTCTGTGTCATCATGAGAATGATGACCATGGGATAGAAGCCTCTTAGTGCCTGAATGCTGAACAGACTGTTTGCACGCACACATCTTAGTACTTGTGAGTATGTGGCATAAGAGTGCCAATATGAATCACTTCCCCTTCCTATAAGGTCTCTCACTGACCTTTCCCGCATTGTCACTACAATACTGCAATATTACTTCCTACGTCTGACGCATGTGTGTGTGTGTGTGTGCTGTACGGGTGACGTAAGCAGCCTGCAGCTGTACCTCAGCTTAGTGTTAGGTGCTAGGATAGTACCCTGGCTGGAGACATCCTCCTGACTCCACTGAAAGGAGAAGCTTTGTGTCTTAAGAAATCTGGTCTTGTCCCCATGCCTTCTTTCTGTAGCAGTTGTTAGGAAAGGCAGCTGGAGTGACCTTTTCTCCTTGTACGATCTTGAATTACAGGCTTTTGTTTTCCTCATCGCCTCCAGGGTTCTAGCCCAATTTCCTTTCCTGGAGACCACACTGACTTTCCAAAGTGCTTCCATTTATCAAACTCAGTATCCTAAGGTTTGGTCTAAGAAGGATATTCAGACCCAGGAACAATGCCTCGGAGATTTGTGCTTCATTTCTAAAGAAGAAAAAGAAAGCAACATAATCGAACTCTTTGTCCTTGTGCCATCATTACTCTGCATAAAGAAGACTGAACTGGCAGGATCTGCATAAATTGCTACCAGAGGGAGGACACAAAGAATAGGGAGAAGAAAAAGCACATAGCAAACTGAGAATTAATATTATAGTGAAAGAGGTAACAACTGAAGGGAAGGAGCTTTTAAAACCGATGTTATACAATGAAATGCAATGCTAACATTGCATATTATACAGAAGAGTTGCCTTAAGGCTACGTTCTGCCATGGCAGCATTTGTCACCATGAATGAGCGGAGAGGAGGGACAACTGCCAAGAGAAATGGCCACAAGTGAGTTATTCTGTCTTTCTGGGCTAGCAATGACAAGTGAGAGAAGGGAGATCCATCATCGCTCTCCATGTTGCTCTCCAAGACAGAAGCTGTTTTATGCAGCAGCTGGAGGGGATGGAAGATGCTTGGAAAGGTGATCATGCAAGATCCTAACAGCTAAAGGTTGTAAGGATTTTCCCCAAACGGAGGAATTTGTTGAGGTGGATAGCTAGAACTCCATGAAGGTCCAGAGTGCTCACCCTCTTATGCACGTGCCAAATGTAGTGCTGAAGTGTAAAAGTACTAGGTTTCTATCCGTGAAAGTGCTGTTTGGGTTCAGCGCCATGAGTTGAATATCATAAAACTAAAGAAGGTTATTTCGATGTCTGGTATTTTGAAAAAGCAATTCCAAAAGCTTTTTCTGGTCCAACGCTGGATGCCTCAAGGACCTCAGATGAATTTCCAGCAAGGGATACCTTGGAAGTTAAAAAAAAAATTAAAAATCTCTTCTTCTATAATCATACTTTCTTGTGTCTTTTCCTCCTCTCTGCCCTCTTCTGGATACTCACTGCATGTATTTTCAAGCTTTCTCATCAAATTGAATACTTAATTTCTGTGATGTAAAAGTAATTTGTTATAATACCTTCACACACATAGCTGTGGTGTCATCTATGAGTTCTCAGCAATGTGGCCCAAGTTAATGCCAGGCTTAAGCTGTGCCAGAGGATAGCAAGAATCTAAGAGAGAATGAAAAGATTTTTTTGTGATAGAAGGGTGAGGATGGTGGTGGGAATATTGTGCAGAAAAAGCTCTGGGGAATTATTTAATGCCATGCTTGTAGATCGAGGGCTTTAATAAAATAAAAAGAGCAAAGAGAAGACTATGTGCAGTGTGATGATGGATGAATATGCCTGCTTCAGTACTTCTGGGATGGATTAAGCTGTTGAAAAAGCATTCAGCATTGGCTGAAGAACTGTAATATATGTGAAATTCCACAGTTAATGCATCATTAAATAATTTGCTGCAACTGATTTATAGGTGCAATATACTACACTGTGTCAAACCATGTGGGATAATAAATGGTATCACAAAAATATACTATTGAAACTTTTGTTCTAATCAGTCTTTTGAGTTTTAGTAGAACATAGTTCTGCAAAATGGAATTGTCCTATTGATCCTGATAGAGTAATAGGTAAAAGCTTCATCCTACATATATTTTAAGGCTTTTTTTTTTGCCTTTTTTTTTTAAGCAATCTGGGTTGTGGTCCAGTGAATCAGGCACTGGACTGTGACTTGTGCGACCTGCACTCTGGTCCTTGCTCTGTCATTGAAACTCTAAGCTGCTGATCTAAGTTCTTCCAGGCTGAGTGCTGTAATGCTCACTTTGAGATCTGTGCTTCCTCTTTCCATGGGCACAATCCCATCACCTGCCGGCATATATTGAGTGCGTAGGGGTGGGGATGTCAGAAGGGGAGATAACCATCAGCCTACAAATCTAGCCTTCACAGGGCTTGGGTGACTTGCTGCTTCCAGGGGATATCTTCCCGCTCCTGACATTGACTATTTGCAAGAGAAAAGCTTGTTTCCTCTCTTCCAAAAGGGATTATTTTCTTTTGAAATACATTCAGGGGAAAAGGCAACACACACACACCTCCCTCCCATTAGTGCTCCTATTCAGTGGTTAAATTCTTTACAGAAGCAGCAAATGGGCTCAGTTCAGCTCTGATGTTGCCCTAAATGTTCTTCCCCTTGTCCTTCCGCCCTACGCTTTCCAGGTTGTGCCTAACCTCAGGGCTGCAGGGTCTTGCTAAGCAACATTCACAGTCATTACTGAAGTTCTCACTTGTAGAGAATAATGATTTACTGTGCCGGGTAAGAAGAAGTGTAGTTTGACCTTGGCAGGCTGCTGGTGCGACATTGAGTTGAAGGAGGTCCTCTCTCCTAGTCCCTGTAATGCTGCGTTTGTACTTTGCGAAGTCCCTCTTGGGACCAACGCAAAGAGCCCTGATGCTGGTTGGTGCAATTAGATGCTACCATAACTCTAATGGATGAGCTAATTGTAATTAATAATTTATTTGATTAATTTAACCCCTTTAAACTTGTGTGCTACACTGTCTGCAAACAAACCTGATTTTTTTTTTTCCATCTTTCTGAATTATTAAGCAAGTATTTTCTGCAGTTATATTTCAGCCTACCGGAAATAATTGCTGGGACTCATTTCAATCTGTTCATACTGTGTAATTGGTCATGCTGTAATTAAGATCTGTATTATTTCACTTTTTGTCAGAGTCCAGGGTATACCAATGGGCTCTAATTACCCTAAGAGACGTCACCAGGGTCCCCCACCCTCACTGTCTGCTCGTTGGCCAGGAACTCCATATAATCTCAATCCCAGGCCTTCGGTCTTGGCCTGAGCAAAGTTATAGGTGTAAGTGTTCCAGTTCTGTTCCTAGGCTGTTGCACAGGTTTCCTGGGTTGACAGTGGACCTGACCTTACAGTTGCTGGACTGTTGATAGAAGTTGGTGCTGCCACGGCTCTGCCTGGACTGCCCAGCTCGGACGTGGCAGGGCTGTGCCCTGTTGGTGAGGCCGCTGCCCTGCTCGTGTTGTGGCCACCCTCAACTCCCAGCTTGTCTTCCCTTGAGAAGTCACCCAGCTCTTGCAGCTCCCTGATACATGTCACTTTTACTGGAGTAATCCTGAGGGGAGTGTTTAATACCACCAAAAAGAATCTCTCCCTACGTTGGTTAAAGGTGGCATTTTGAAAAGTGTTGAGAGTGCTCAGAAGTCTCTTTTAGCAGCAATTTTGGCATTTCAGAGAAGAAAGTAGTACATAATTTGAATGAAACTTTAAATTTCTAAGTGCCTGACTGCAACAATGTTTGTAAGCAGTGATTAGTGAGAACTCTTAAGTTTAATAAGTAGGATGTGTCATTAATGTAAATACAGCTTAAACACTAGAAGGATGAGCTTCAGTGAGAAGGAGAAGGATCCATATCTCCTGGGTAGATTGTTAATACCAGTCAAAACCAGGCAGCTTTTGGATGATCAGTTGTTTAAAAAACACCTTTAAGGGTAATCGTGTTTTGAGTTGGAGATGTAAGTCTTTTAACATTTGGATGGTTAAAAAACTTCTGTCTAGAGGTCAAGAAGTCTTACTGTCTAAGGGCAAGATTTTCAAACGCATCGAAGTTGCATAGCACCCACATCCCTTTGACAGCTGATGAAAAGGGTGCTGGTAAAAGATGGTATTGCACTGGGGAAGGTGAGGTGGACCCTAAAATGTAGGTTTGGCCAGAGAGAGCACAGCAGTGCCCCTTTCAGAATAAATGCTGTACAGAAGTTGATGGGAATGCTCACCTGAATGACAGTGGGACCAAGAAGTACCGGGCACCCTAGTGAATCCTAGAGTACCCAGGAGTGTTAGCAAATTTTTGTAAAATGAGACCAATTCTCTGCCAGTGCAAATCAATTTACAAGGAAGTACACTACTTTACTATGTATTCCAACTGAGAATCTGGCCTAGAGTATGCGCTAGCTTCCCTACTTGACAGCAGATATTTCCAAGATGAAATACTGACTTAAACACCACCATCATCTCTTTAATATCAGTTTTTACTGTATATCATGCCTGGCAAAATACAGCTAGTGCAAGATACGGCAAACTACTGCCAAGATGGAGAAACAGCTAAAGGACTCACTTTTCTTTTAAGCCTTGAAAATACACAAACTCTGAGAAAACAGGCACTTGCAAAGGACCTTGGTGAATTATGGTCCATTGTCAGAAATGTTGCAGCTAATTAGCAGCCAGAGTTTCCAGAGAGAAGAATCTCTGACATGATGGAATGGCTGTTTGCAGAGTCTCAGCCCATAGGTGTTTTGATGCTGGCACAGTTATTGATGGGACTTCTAAATTAAATTAATTTAAAGGGGGAGCTACAGCACAGGGCTTCTGAATGAAATGAATGTTCGGTAGCTCATGCCTGTTTGGCACTTGGTTACTGACCGCTGCTTTTTCAATTATAGCATTTCCAGGAGGTGCAGTTACAGTAGAAAGCAAGATTTTATGGCCCTTCATTTGCTGTAAGTCACTTATTACTACTATGAGTATTCTATGGGGTTGTGGTAAGAGTTGGAGACCTTGATCATTGCCTTTTTAAGCATAGAAGAACTTATGTTTCTGTCCCAAAGTATTTGCACTGGGTTGTCTCCACAGCCTTCTCTACATGTAGTGAGTTATCTCACTAACCCCAGAAAGCACAAGGAGGTTCGTTGCTTACGTACAGTCATCTTCAGGATATCTCCTGTTGACTCTCAGTGAGTAAAGGTTGCCCAAACAATTGCTGTAGCTCTCAGACTGGCAGCTCCTTGAGATTCAGCTTTGCTTTTAACTGCAGAATTTTGATGCACCTTACAGAGAGCAAGAAGATGTAACTTGAGGTGAATCTTGGTGTTGAAGCTATCCAGTATGGAATGGATGGCCTGCCACCATCTGAAAATCACTTGTGTGAGGTAAAAGCATTTAAGTGACGAATTAAATATCACCATTCTAGTTGCACAAATGAGCAAATAAAAAAGGATGGTATTGACACATAACTTGGTAAATCTTCCAGTCTTCCCAGTGTACAGTCATGTCATCTCAACAAAGACCTCTTTGTTTGCTTTCAGTTTCTAATTTCTGTTTCATCCTTGGAAAAGTTATGTGCAGACATGGCAGCCTTCCTCCAGCACACACTCCTTCAGTGTTATCCATGCTGGATGTGATTCAGACTAATGAAGCAAAAGGTCATTGGCTTCTCGTATGTGGGCAGAATGAGCAGAATTGCTCCTTTCTCCTGGTACAGTTTACCTCATCATAGGTGCTTTTGAAGGAACAATTTTGTATTCTTTCATGTTTCAGGCAATTTTTCTTCATCCAGGTCAGGCTATGCAAAAGGAAGAAATTGGGAATTAATTATTGCCACCTGTGTTCCTTTGAAGCTTGTTTCTGCAAATATTGTTAGAGCCTGGATTGCATCCCTGTAATTTAAATGAACAAATGGCACTTTACTGACCCCATTTTCTTGTAGCTATTTCAGGAATTAGAGGGGTTAGCAAAAGCCTTGCGGGCAATACCACCTGATAGTGCATGGCAGAATGATTACTGTGTTCATTTTGTCTGTTCTCAACCAGTGACCGTGTTTAAAGGGAAAAGAAGCTTTCTCGAGTGTATTCATTGTCCCTACTTGGCTTAATGGCTTATACGCAGGCCTGAGACTCAGAAAACCTGACTTTATACATTTGCCGCTGGTGATTCTCCGTGCCTCCACTTTGCCAGGTACTGTGGTCACTAATGTTTCCTTTTGTGCAGCACTGTGAGACCTCCCATAGGACCAGAAATACTCTGGAAGAAAGCAGCTAACTCTAATCCACATCTGGCCCGTGGCAGACCTCCTGCAATTATTTCAGATGGTCAACAGATAGATGTGCCAGGGGAGGTTCAGGCTGGACATTAGGAAGAACTTCTTCACTGTAAGAGTTGTTAGGCACTGGAATGGGCTCCCCAGGGAGGTGGTGGAGTCACCATCCCTGGAGGTGTTCAAAAAACGTTTAGATGTGACGCTTCGAGACACGGTTTAGTGGGCATGGTGGTGTTGGGTAAAAGGTTGGACTTGATGATCTTTGAGGTGTCTTCCAGCCATAACGATTCTATGATTCTATGGTACTACAGCCTGAGGCTTGGCTTCCAGAATAGAAAAATTGTGGCTCCTTGAGCCCAGGTACAGTGTTGGATACCAGCACGTAAGTGCCTGGAAGTAGTCCGTGCTGGCTTGGAACCGCAAAGCCAAAATCTGCCTGCCATTGGGTGCAACGCCATCCTAGCAGACTGCTGTATGCGTGCTGAGCTTGCTGTCCCTGTATACGTGTTTGGGAATCTGTCCTCCAGGCCTGACTGACTGTAAGGGTGGTGGGAATGGGGGCTTGCTCTGCTGTGCTGCAGTGAAGCAACGGATTGCAAAGTGGCTAAAAACCCAATAAGCCACACGTTCAATCCCGTAGCCAGACAATCTGTGCCTTTCCAGGGCCTTGTAGGAGATATTAAATCAACGGCTACCCAGGTCTGGGCCTGCCGCATTAAGCACAGGGCTGCTTTCTCTTCCTCATTGCATGGAACAATATATGCATGGCAGGCTTTTTGTCAAAAAGAATAAAATTAAAGGTGTCACAGCCACAATTTGATCATAGTAAGGGGGAACAGCTGATTGAACACCTTTGAAGTGTCTTGGAGAAGCTGAAATAAGGGTCTGAAACCCTAACGGGGGCTATATTCTTGCACACTTGTAAGTGAGGGCTGCATGAATTTCTGTGGTACATAGCCCCAGGACTCTCTTGGCATCCCTTGGCATGGGAGGAAGGCCCATAGGTGAACAGGAGTGTGCCATGAACCGTTCTCCCAGAACGTCTGACTGCACCATCACAGCATGGGAAGTGCCTCGCTTTACACAGGCATCGCCTCTGCTGTGCAGAGCTGCGGGCTGTTATCACCTGGCTCTTCCCCATGTAAGAGATTGGGAAGGGAGCCTGCCTCCCAGATTAGCTCTTCCTCTCGTGATTGCTCTCCCCAGCTCCTGTCTGCTATGGGAAGCTGAAACAAGCTCTCAGATTTGCTCAGACTCTTAATTTCTGGCCTGAGATTTCTCAGTGCCGAGTTTAATCAATTTAGTGGAAGATAAACTTGTGGAAAGCAGCTTCCAAAGCACTCTTCCAACAGTGTGTGAGTTCTCCCTGGGTTTGAACAAGCATAACAATACAAACAAAATGCATACATGTAATCCCAAGTTTTGTTTTGAGTACTTTTCCCTTGAAAGAGGACAACTATTCCTTTATGGAACAATCTCCCACTGAAGGAAGTAAAATTTAGCCATTCACCTACCTCATAAATATTAATTTGCAGTTAATAAGTCTTTCTTTTTGGTGCTGGTAATTTGAAATTGTGCTACAAATGCCTGGCTTGTCAAAGCCTGCATATTAATTATCAGTAAATGTGACTCCTCATCTTTATAAGGAAATAATAGTTTAATCTCAGGACTGTCACTTTTCATTGGGAATGATGAAGCCTGACAGCAGTGTCAAACAGCTTATCACAGCTGATACTTCAAAGGCTCTCAGGCTTGGTTAATTGGTGAAACAATAAAATAAGGAGACCATCAACAGCCTAGTGAGCGATTCCATTTGTATTTTTCCCATTCATAAGAGTCTGAGCTCTTTTATTGAAGAATTACTAATTTAGGAGGGGAATAGAATTCAGCAGTTTATTAGAGGCCCTGCTTTTGGAAGATAATTAAAGGCAGGTTGGTGAGTTGGGGTTTTTTTATTAGTGTGCACATAAATGCAGTTTTCAGAAATGCACTCAGAACTGGGGTGAGATTTCCAGAAGAATTTGCTTTCTGCTAATGATATTAACAGGCAAATTGGGAAAGATCCTCAGCACACAGTCAGTGCCATTTTGGGAACGATGGCTAAATGCAATGGAGCCTTGAAAATGTGGTCCAAAATAGGGAGGATTTGGGCTTGTTTTTCTCACGGTGGCTTTCTTTGCAAATCCAGCCAAGTATGTCACAGAGCTGCAGGAACTTGCTTTCTGCCAAACCTGGTGTCAGGCTTGAATATTTGGCCCTATGGTCTTGGTTGAAGCTGCCTTTCCAAGCTCTCTGGGGATATGTCTACAAAATATACTACAGACCACTGCAAGTCACTCTCTCCCTTGCTCCAAACCGATAATAAGCTCTATGAACAACGTTAACATGGCCTCAGTGGGCTTCAGATGACTAGCTTGTGTGCTCTCCCTCTCATTGAGGCTTATTAGCTCAATGGCATGCTCTCAGCTCTGAGTGCACATCTGTTGGCAAAATATTGTGTATAGACATCCATTGTCTAAGCAACAGCCTCCTCAGACATCTGTACCCAGCTGGTTTCCCCAGATGCTCATCTCCAGCATCAGACTTTTACTTTTCTCTTCCCTGGAGGTGGAACCTTACAGCTTTCCCATTGCTAGACCAGGATTTGGCTACCAGAGGCAAAACAGATCCATTGTGACCATTTCTTAGTACTTGCTGGGGTTCTCATGTGTGGAAAGCTGTCCCTAATTTTCTTAAAAACAGAGAATTTTTGTTTTATGAAGCTTGAACTGAAAAGATTTTTTAAAAGCTAGCTGGCATGCTTAGTTTCATCTACTCTGACACTTCCTGAAAGGCAAAATTAAGTAATTCTCCTCCTTTGTGTAGGGTGGAGATACTCTTGAGAAGAACTAAATGATTTCTGGTTCTTGCTAGGACCTGAAGGCCTCCCTGAACCAAATTAAATCCCTGTTTCTGTGTGTCCCTGATCTTGGATCCACCTCACGTTTGAACTGTGGAAGCACAAATCACATGCTTCCACTTATAGAGTAAGTTCAGTATCAGAACCAGCTTACAGTACAGTGCTGAGAGAGGAACACCAGAACGCAATGTGTGTATCAGAAATAAACCTGTCATATAAAAATTGTAAGGACAAGAGGAATTGCTTTGGCAATAGATTTTTGCCAGAAGTCCCCAGATATCAATAGCCTTTTAGGAGCTGGTGTTTCAGGTGTGTACTCACTGCATCTAAAAAGCCACTGAGGGACTAAAAAGCATATAAAGATCCACTTAGAAAGCAGCTACTCTTTAAAAACAAGAAAAAAAAACACTACTACAACATCAGCTGGGTAGCTTCTTAGATCATCCTTAAACATATAGTGTCTGGAAAGCAGAGGCACTGTGCTGGCGTTTGTTGCCGCTACTGCTGGGGTTTGTGTTCTGTTCCTCGTTGCTCAGTGACTGACATCCATCCCGGTGGGTGTTTTTGTTGTTAAGCACAGCAGCTCTGGATTTGTTGTCCAATTTTGCCAGTAGGATTTTTGGGGGAATCTGAGGAAGATCCGTTCTATTGCTGTGTGCTGCAAAGCAACACTGACATTTCAGGCTATTGTGGTGCTACAGTGCTTCTCTCATTGGAAAAAAGATCTGCGTCACAGGCTTTGCCATGAACTGTGTCTCCATACCAGCCTCCTTTTGTCCAGTGTACAAGCTATATATATTGCCTGTTTAAATTAAGAGTAGATGGGCAGCAGGCAGCCCTGCTGTGCACTAAATGGGGCTAATTGCCTTGACCAGCCCCCCCTGGGACTCCCACCCACTGGCTCTGCCCATAGCTCCGGGAGCTCCATTTAAGCTCAGGGTTTGCAGCCTGTGCCTGGGTGATGCTGTGGGTGTACTTGTCTTTAGTCCTGTCTTTAGACTTGTCTTCTGCTTCTCCTGTCTGGATTCCCTGAAAGGACCACAGGACTGATTTGTGACCTTGCCTTGCCTGCTAGAGGACCCTGCTGCCAGCTCCCTGCTCTGCCCACCCTGTTTGGGTGCTGTGGGGCTGCTCCTTGGTCGGTGAGGTCACTGCTCTGCCTGTGCTGTGGTCACCCTTGGCTCCTCCTGGCTCTTGTTGCTCTCCAACACCTGCCTTTTCCTATTAAAAAATCGACAGCAAGCAGAGCTGGAAAACTGAAGGTGCTGGTTATACATCTCCTGGACAAGACCAATGCAGTCTTGCTCAGAGATAATTAATGACTGTAGGCTGTAGAGGTTCCTGTCACTTCAGTAGCTTCTTGCATTAGGCACTGCCAATGGAGAGTGTCAGGGAATCCCATAAAGCTCCCCTGTCTCAAGAGATGATGTGGAGATCTGGGGTGTGGAGAGGGAGACTGGGGAGTGATTTATCAGTGCCACAAACAGAGCAGCACTTTCAGAGAAAGAGGAAGGGAGAGATTTCAGCTCTGCAGGACCTTGTATTTTTCCTCATTAATGGTGACGGTTGGGGTATATGCAAAGCAGTGCAAGGCACCTCAACAGTTTTTATCCTGTAGTTATTATACAGGGTTCCTGCTTCGCTACTGTGTCTCCATAGTTAGAAGATACTTGTGAAATATGTAGGTGACCGTAGTGTCAGCATGAAGGTACCGTCATGAAATCAGTAGATATGCAATGATGCAAAACCATATTAGGCAAATATATGAAAAGAAACTTAAATGTCAAAAGGAAGGGTTGTGCATCTTCAGGATTTGACTTTCTCATCAGCTTTGCTGTTTAAAACATACCTGCAAATGCTTTGCTCATATAATTTCCCATAGGAGAATAGCCATGGGTATCAAGCACGATTTTTACTTGTTTCAATCTGAGAAAAGTATTGAACAAAATAGCACTGTGTAAACAACTGAACCTGTGGTTGTGCTTGCTTGATGTAGCAAGGTATTACAGTCTCACCCAGCACAGAGCAAGGCTGTTTAGCAACCCCTGCACACTCTTTTCTCATTGTCATTCAGAGCCATCCAGTCTCAGAACATATTTCTTCTGATGTGGTTCAGTGCCAGATGCCAGCATAGAAATCAGAATTTTGGCGGCTTCTACCATTTATTTTCTTCTCCTTTTTTAATGTTCTTAATCAAAGGCAATTCTAGGTGCATACGTTTCTCTTCTAAGATAGGAGAGGGAAACCTGATTCTCAAATTTAAATTTAAATGTAGCTCACCTTCCAAGGGTGGAGGGGGTGGTGGAATGAGGAAAGAAGAAAACAATTTTTCTAGAGTAGAGAAATTCAAGCATTGCTTTATCTGGCTATTAAAGTTTTTTAAAAGGCTGCTGGATACCACTCGAAGGCATACAATAGAGTTTTAGGATGACAGGGGCACAAGACCAAGCCTACATCCACTTTCGTTAGTGCCCTGTCCTCCACAGCACTTACTATCAAATGCTCCCACAGGAGGAGACTGTCCCTTCCCACCCTTGTCATTCTCCTACTTCTCTCTGGTATTTAGATCTTGGTATGAGCTGTAGAAAGCCCAAAGACTAATACTTTTCACATTTAAAAAAGTAAAGAATAATTCATTTTGGAGTCTGCGCAGACAGTGAGACAGGTTCGGACCCTGGATTTGGTGCTGGAGCCTGACCCAGGAGAAGAGCAAAGTCCCATTTCCCTCTATGGGAATGTAAAAAGTCCCATCGCCTGTGATGGGCTGTATGGCCGTAGCTTACAAAAACCTGTGTCTCCACAGCCCCTGAGGTGTGATTTTATTTCCCGAATCTTAATTCAAGAACGTTTCAGCTCTGCTAGTTACAGATAAAACTATTGTCTGGTTTCTCTTTTCCCACCCAACACCCCCTGCCTTTGCTTCTCTCTCCTGGGCTGCACCCAAAAACCGAACTGGAGAAAGTTTCCCCCAAAATATGCGAAATACGCGTATGCAGTTGTTGAAAATGTCTCGGTCTCCACCTTCAAATGACTTGCTTAAAAAGCTGCCTTAGGAACATGGGCCTCTCTTGGGAACTTAGCCTAACTGTTCTGCTGTCCCCAGCCATAAGGAACAACTTTTCTGACCAACACGCACGGTGTTTGCAGTCCCCCAGTCTGCCCGCAGTCAGGGCTGAGCCAGAACCACGGCTCTGCTGGAACTCAAGTTGAAACCATCCAGCCTCCCATCTAAGCTTGGTTCTGGCTGAACTGGGTGCTCAGATCAGGGTTGTTGTTCTTAGTCCTGCTGCTGTTCTTAGTCCTGCTGTTCTTCAGGGCTGCTAAGGGGAAAAGTCCCATCCTTTACTATTTCTTTCTTGTAACCCGTCTAACTTCAACCTAAACCTCTTCCCTCCTCTCCAAAGGGAACAATATTGAGGCAACTGTATTTGCCTCATTCCCTACCTAGAAGGAAGCTGCTCTGATAACCACAGCTGTTAAATAGAGCAGGTCAGTTATGCATCGCAGGAGAATAAATGCACACTTGGAAGCAAACGGGGGTGTTTCCAGGAAGCTTCTTGGATCCATATGATGATTCTGTCCTTTAAACTCTCGAATGGTGAGCAAGCAACATGAGAAGGATATTTTTCATCATTTTCAGTGATCGTTGTAGTTTATGTCCTCTGTTTATATTAATAACCCTTTGCAATCTTGACACTGAAATCTGTTTTCTTCCCAGGAGCGTTCCCCTTGATCACCCATGCACAAGCTCCTGGTTAGTGGAAGGCTGCTGGCTGCGAGGAGCGAGGGAAGTCAAGCAGTCGACTCGATGTGAGTGATAAAGCCAGCTTCACTTTATTGTGAAACTTTCCCATATTTATAACATAAAGTTCTATCTTACACAAACTTGTCTTACAATCATTGGTTTAGCTATATACTTGTCTTATAATCATTGGCTTAGCTCTAAGGGATACCTCATCATACACCTCCTACTTGCGGTTACTGTTTTTCGTGCTTGGGTCCGGGTTCCATCCTGTTTTTCTCATACAGTACTCCCTTATCTACACAGTACAAGGTCAGTATGATCCTCCTTTCTTTCTTGTCAGCATAACTCGGAATTTTCC
>NW_009599921.1:37545-39325 GCF_000690535.1 Cariama cristata
GCAGGGAAATTAGCTTTCTTTCTCTTTTTCTCTTTTTCTCTTTTTCTCTTTTTCTCTTTTTCTCTCTTTTTCTCTTTTGCTCTTTTGCTCTTTTTTCTTTTTCTTTTTCTTTTTTCCTTTCTCTTTTTTTCTTTCTCTTTTTTTTCTTTCTCTTTTTTTCTGTTTTTTTTCTTTTTCTTTTTTTCTGTACAGTAGTAAAAGCCATGAGACTCTCTGTCTCGAGGAAGTCTTCCAGCCTCTGGAATAGCCTTGTTATTCAGGGAAGAACCCTCAGCACTGGAAAAACAAGGGGAAAGAGGGAAAGTCAGGATGGTGAGATGTTGGCTGTGTCTGCACAGAGGAGGAAAGGTGAGCCTTTTATGAATGTACATAGGACTTGATGGTCTTGCACAGAGAAGAGACCTTTCCCCCATTCGAATATCTTTTTTCCCATCTTCACCTTCATCTGCAGGATCCATCTAGAGATGGACACATTTTTGTGTGTGTTTCAACTGTGTTTGCAGCTTATTCCCTATATCACAGAGGTAAATGCACAGGCAGACACTATCTGCTCAACTTTGCCATAGTGGCATGAATCAAACATAAAGCAGGTCGCTAAAGGTGTGAAATGGAGTTCCTAGCCACTTTGCTGTGCTAGGTACGTAGCCCACAAGACAGCAGGGAAATCAACCCACTGTCTTGTTCACGGTGCTGTCCCAGCCAAGGATGCACAGCGCCACTGCTCATTGAGAATTGTCTTGCTGTGTCTTTGGGTTCCCTCCGTTCCCATCTGCCTGATGTTTCCAGTTGTTGCTTCTAGGTTGCTGTTGGAATTGCATGGTTCTGGTGGAAGCAGCCAATTAATCTTTCCAAGTGTTAATGCTGCACTCTTGCTGTATTCTGGTGAGCCTTTGTTTGTCGTTCTTTGGCTGCTCCAGTGCAAATTGTGATAATTGTTATGGCGATGTGCCCAAAACAAGCAAGTCCCATCTCGGGTAAGAAGAGATATTCTGAATTTGGGATTTAGTTCTGGAGGCAGAGTTGCAGCCACTTTGCACACAGAAGCGTGAGCCCTGTAGGACAAACTGTGTGAGTTCCTGATACTCCTTCCAGCCCTGGTTCCTATGGTACGTGTGGTGGCATCTGACACCCTTACGGTCATCCAGGATAGAGTTTCTGTATTTCAAACTAAATCGAAACAGCTTTTTGACCTTTAAAAATACCTCCCAGAATGGAAATAACAACACTTTTGTGATGAGATCATGTCAGGAGGCAGTTATTTTTCTCTTCTAAATTTGAAGCCCTTCACCCTTATTTTGTTCCTTGGGCTGAAATTTTCAAAACAAGAAAAAGATTCAAACACAGACTCTTGGATCTGAAAATAAACTGAGGATGATCAGAACATCCAGGTTCATGATGAGGCTTTGGAAATGTCTTTGTGTGATCTGTGGATAAAAAATCAGATTAATTGTTCAGCACAAACTTGACACACACCTGGAAAGGAAACAAAACCAAAGTGACTTTAAGCTCTGCCCGCTTTTTGCTCCATCCAAACATGATATGAGAGGCTGCTTCTCTGCTCCGCCAGCAGAGAAAACAAATGGATGGTCAGAGAGAACAATTTCCAGTGCATTAATGGCAAATTGAATAAAATGCATCAAAACAGAAGGCTCCGTGTCAAGAGCATCAATTCCCTTCACTCTCCATTTGGCTTGGGACAACCTTTGACAGAAGGCATCACATCGAAGTGAATGACAAGCGGGGAATGGAGGTGATGCATAAAGGTAGAGTGGGGAAAGAG
>NW_009599921.1:39356-48456 GCF_000690535.1 Cariama cristata
ACCTCACCACTAACCCATGCATCTTGCTGCTGGGATACGATGGAGATGGATGGGAGAAGGCAGGAACAAGTCATCTGCTTGAGGAGGTTGTTTAACAGACAAATAGCTAAAGCAAAGGGACAATATACAGGCATAAAGATTCCCATTAGCTTTTTCTGGACAATAACTCTGGTCTGTGTTCTGGTATAAACCTGATACCCACTGCTTTACATCTCATTCTCTTGGTTTCATTTTCAGAAGTCACGCTCTCTCCGGCAATGCTTTTTAGAGCAGTGACTGGGCTACTTGGGGACTTGGATGCTGTAGTGTTTCCCTGAGTTAAACAATAGACGTTGCTTTAAGGACAGTCAGGGAGACTTCAGGGTGTGCAAGATCCTTATTTATTGTTTGTTTGGGAGATCCACACACACAAGGTATGAGACCTGGCAGGGCTTGTATAAGACAGGAAAAGGAGTCCAGCTCCAGGACCCAGAGCAGGGTTGGTTTGCCCAGCCATCCATTGGAATTCTGTAGGAGAGCCAAGAATTTAATCCTGGGTTTCAAACCTCAGATGAGTATTTCACAAACAAGCACATTTTTCTTCTGTTTTTTACTTGCAGGTGGCCAAAACTTCACCAACCTGATCTTGACTTTGGACCAATATAAATCAGGAGCTGTGGCCAGCAGATGAACACTAGAGAGATGGAGAAAAGCAATATGATGGGTCTTGTCAAATTCTTCATGCATCAAGATGTAAGTCAAGACAAGGGGACATGGACCTTTTAAAAGATCATGCTTCCCAGGTGTGGTTTTTTTTATCAGTCCTGGCTTACATGGCAACACGGGATGGGTGTTTTTAATGATTTTTTTAATGAGGGGAGATCTAGTTACCCCAGAGTCTAAACTCCTGTTCTAGTTGATTTCAACTGCCTTTGGCAATTCACTGGTACAAAAGGAAATATTGATCAGGAGATCTGTCGTAGGACTGTATCTTCCCAAGTCAAATACAGTGGTGAAATCAAGAAGGGAATTCTAAGTATTGAATTTCAGAAAGGGAAATTTTCTCGGCTCTTCCAACAGACTCTCTTTTGCCAAACCGTAGAAAGTACTATCAAATCATAAATGTAATATCAAAGCAGCCAAGTAATTTGGTTGATTTTCTCCACAACCTTTTCCATGCTCCCACACCACAGCCAGCATTTGCACACTTTTAGCTTAGAAGATGCTTGCAGCGTGGAGGTGTGACGTGTGCTCCCAGCTGTGTTGGCTGCCCAGCTGGACCTTGGCATGCTGCTCTCTAGCCAGCAAAATGCTCTGGGACAGCCCCATTTTTCAGATTTCTACCAGCACCAGGGTTGAAGTGTTGAGTTGACTGAGTTGACTCACAAGGGCTGAGTGTTGACTTTTTGATGGTCCGATATTCAAACTGTAACATTTTCATTTCATCCCGGAGCAGCCTGGCTCACCACTATCCTAAGACGATTAAGTGTAGGTTTCTGCCTGTTGAGCTCTGCCAAAGTCCTCCATGAGCAGACTCGTGCCAGGAAAGCTCCTCTATCCTTGACACAGTCAGCTGGCTCTGTGAGTATCCTGCCAATGAAAACTGGAAAGGCTGTGGTATTTATCTTGCTGATCTGTGGGCATTTCATTTTTCAGATGGGGGTCTTTGGTCCCAACTACACCACTGACAAAACTCAAGACTGTTTCAGATGAGCCTTTCCTGGATCTCTCAGGGTAAGTGTTAAAAATTGCTGCATGTGCAAGTCATACAATCTCCCAGTATTATACAGATCCCCAAACCAAAGAAGAAATAGAAAAGCCTCCCCAGCCTTCAAGAAAAGCTCTGCCTTAGTCTGGAAGGGACTGAAGGCTCTGGGTGATCCTTCTGGGGTACCACACAATAGGTTAAGGGTCAAAAAAATATACCTCAGCTTTGTTTGGAAAATAAGATGAATAAAGATTTATAGGTATTTCTGGTTTATTTGTAAATCAAGCAGTGGGTGGTATCTGAACCAAGGGAGCCAGAGAGCATGAGGTGCCTAAGCTGGGGTGAGAATTAAGCCCAGAGTTTTGAGGAGTTGCATCCTTGGTGTCGGGCCAAATCCTGCAGCACCAGACCATGATCAGGTCTTACCAGGTCAGGTTTACTCACAGAGGTGACAGTGCAGCTGGAGATACCAATACCCTGTTTCTGAGCAGTTTTAGAGAAACAGTGACTCAGCTGGATCTGTGCCGTCTGCTTGTGCCTGTGAAATACAGAAATACGGGTGGACTTTTCCCCAGAGACTAAGAGAAAACTGGTTCTTGTGCCAGCTTAATTTCCCTTTCACTCCTTTGGAAAGCTCAGACTGGGTCTTTAGTCCTGCTTTGCAGGACTCAGCAGTGGGGAATCACTTGCCTCACATTTGAAAGAAAAAGAAAAAATAATCATTAGTCATCCTTGTCTGTTATTGATGATATCTTATTGTAGAAGACATCATTAGTGTGAGATAAGGCTAAAAAATATTGAGTCTGAACATGGAAATGGAAATTTCTCAATTGAGAAAATTATGGCAGGAAATAAACTTCTGCCTGGCAAAGTCTCCCTGATCTGGAAGGTCGGTAGTTAAGAGATGTTGCAGGAAATGTGAGAAGATCACTTATGGCACAGGTCTTATCTGGCCTAAATAAATTTAGCTCCTGTTAGTGTTTTCACTACAAGCCTCTTTTATGGCAGCAGTGCATGTAAAGGCTGCCTCTCCTGGTTCAGCCCTTGGGACACCCCGTTGTCTTAAGCAGGACTGAGAAGTGTAAACTAGTCATCACTCTTGGGATATCCCAGGCTGCGGAGGCATACAGACGAGCAAAAGGGTAGAAACCTTCAGTAAGAAAAGCTTCCTGGAGGTGATTGAGGTCCATTAAAGTCCTGTTGGTGCAAAAACCTTTTCTACGCTCAGTACAATGTGAGGAATGAGAATAAGAAGCGATGTCCAAGCTCAGAGGAACAGCTGGTTCTTGGTTCCCTTCACTGCAGCCCTGTTCTCCTTCAAGCAGACCTTACTGCTGCTGTGTCTCCACCTTTCCAAAGCTGTTATCAAGTCTGTCCCACAACCGGACAGAAGCCCTTGGTCATCTGGGAAGGATATTGTCCTTCTTTTAAAAGAACTGCAGCACAGCCAGCTTTGAGTGCTGGGTACCGTCCCACAACCGGACAGAAGTCCTTGGTCGTCTGGGAAGGATATTGTCCTTCTTTTAAAAGAACTGCAGCACAGCCAGCTTTGAGTGCTGGGTACCTAAACCAAATGGTTGCATTAAAAGCCCTCTCGGGGCTTGCCTCGCAGCTCGGTACTGTTGTCCTCAGCTGAGGTGGCCAGAGTGTCAGAGGTGCTGGGCCTGTGCACCACGGAGTCTTTTTCATTGAAAGATGTTGGGTCCTGAGTACCTGTCTCCCTGTGCCAAGATTTCATTGCCATTATTTTAATTGGATGCCTTGGAGGCAAATTACTTCACAGGCTGATTAAATTTATGAATAATAATTATTTCATTACGATATACTGTACAATTAAGTACCTATCTTATTATATACCTTTTTCCTTTTAATCATGTCACTTAGTGTAGTATCTACAGAATTACCCACAACACTTTCATTTAGGAATGTTCAGAGGGAAGCTGAAAAATAAAGCTAGAGAATACTGTAATTTACCTGCTCCTAGAATTAAACTTATTAATTTGCAATACTTCTTGCAGGTACAGGTGTCATGCAACCCAGGTTACACTAGGTATGCTGCCAATGTGTATACTGAAGGAACTGAAGTATTGCAGTTCTTCCTTGGTTGACATCTTTTTCGTCCTAAGGAAGATGCACTTTAAGAGGACTTTAAAACGTACACTTCAGTTTGGACTTACATGGATGGAGCATCTCTGTGCTAACAGTAATTCAAGATAACACCTGATATTTTCATACAGGTCTTGACTGTTTTTTATGAAGGTGTAGAAGAGAAGAGAGCCGATGTGTCTGCCCTTGGTGGGCGAGTGCTCTTGCATCCCTAGGATGGCTGTGCATCTGCCTTGGGTAATTTGCAGGTAAGGAAGCTGCTGGGTTATAACCAGCACCTCTCCAGAAATCAGCTGCTGCTTGGCTTTGGTGATGACTTCTCTACAGATAAATCAGTGCCTTGTGCTGCTTAACTAGTGCATTTGGCTCGGTCCGTTGAAAGTCACCTCACTTCTCTGGTGCACTTTGCTGGCAAAGAGATTCCGTGGGGACCAGGCAGTGCTCCTACTGCTTCTGGTCAGTGGCATCTTCCCGTTGGAGGAAGCCTCGTGGGTCAGCCACAGAGACAAATCCTGAAGCCCTGAGAACTTAAACAGCACTGAAAAAATGCAGGTTGACCTCTCTGCTCTCTACCCAGTTGTAAAGTATCGGTGTGCACCAAAGACAGAAAGCGTGACGGACACCTCAGGAAAGTGCCACTTCATGATGACCAAGTGTGCGTCTCTCCTGAGCAGATCTGAGAATCTCCTCCTTCACACGACAGCTATTGCCTCTTCTGCCAGAGATGGAGCATATTCATCCCTCTTTTAATGTGCAGTACCACTCTGAGCTATTTAAAGCCTTTTTGTCAGAAATAAAGCCCAGGGAGAGCAAAGTACAGAGAGATACTGAGGTGCACCGAAAGGCAGACTATGGCTGGTTAGCAAGTTCTGCAGATCTGCGGGCACAAGCAGATCACTTCAACAAGCCCCTGGGAAAAACATGCGTTCAGCTCCTTCTCCACTGTTAAAAAAAAAAAAAAAGAGTGATATTAAACATATTGTAAAAGTTAAAGTTGTTGGTGGGATGACTAGCTGAAATAATAGGATTACTGATTTGGGAGGTAGTATAAAGAAATCCACATTGTTAGCCTGTTTTCAGCCAAAACACCAACACGGGAAGGAGTGCATCTTGCCCCACACTAACACATCCTTGTTTCTTAAATGCTATTCTTTATGAATCCTCACTTTCAGTCTAACATCTGTAAGTATATCAGATACTGCCCTATTTGTGACTGTGCAGATTGCAGCCTTTATGTAATGCTCAGCTGGAGAGGAGATTTCTTGAGTTTTCCAGTGAAACTGCTAGTTCTAAAAAGCACTTTTTCTTAGTTAAAGTAAGTTAAATAAGTTTTTAGTTAAAATAAGCTTGGAGCACCTTGAGGATCTTCTCAGGTGAGCTGTATCTTACAACGGTTCTGTGCATTTAAAATAGCTGCATTTTCTTTTCTTATGCATCTGGACTTATTTCAGACTTCTGTAATCCCTTTCTGGATGCTGACAAGGCAGTAATGCAATGGGGTGGGCACCCTGCAGTGGCACAGGGTGTTATCTGTGCTGCCTCGAGGTAAGAGGTTCCTCTGACAGCATTTCTGTCTTTCCTTTTCCAAGGGATTGGTGCTGGTGGTGGCCCAGACTGACAGCAACAGAGCCACAAAGGGGACACATGCGGCCATGGGGGTTTGCAGCAGTGAACAAAACCGGGCAGTTTCTCTGATCAAGGTACATTTATCTGGCAAGGACCAGCCCGACCAATGTGATGGAGCAAGTGTTAACAGCTCGTCTTCTCAAAGCTTCCTTAAGGTAAATATCAAGGGCAGGAAACATCATGTAGACAGATAGTGGAAGCAGCTGAGGTTTCCCCACGCTACAGAGCTTCACCACCGTCAAACCTCTGCTTAGGGCATGTGACGTATGCTGGCTCTCAAGGCAGGCACAGAGACCTGGTCTCAATCTGGGGTCAGCTCGGGTATCAGCACCTCATTCCTCATTAGCCCAACACCATGTCTGTCCCCACCAGCCCTGCCTGCTGGCTCCTGGTAGCCCAGGGGCTCTGTGGGGCCGTGCCTCCTCGCGAGATGCCAGCAGCATCTTCCTCAGCTCTGTTAATGCCTCTTGGCAACCTGCTGAAGCTGTGCCAGGAGAGAAGAAAATCATTCTGCTGGTGAGGCTGCCACTGCCCTCAGGGTCTGCGCTGGCTTGGGAGGAGCAGGATTGCCCTAGGATTTGTAAACAGCCCAAAAAACAGACAGCTGGGGGAAAACCAGTTTTCTGATTCAATTCATGTGATTGGAGCTAAAAGGCAGGTGTTCTGAATATAGTCGGGTGCTGTTCTGGCAGTTCCCAAATTTGCTGCTGGCCCAGGCATCACTTCCCCTGGCTGAAGGCAGCAGCTGGAGCAGGGCAGGGCCAGCAACACACCCTGTCCTTGTCCGAGCTCCTGGAAATTGCCTCTGGGTTCCCTGGCAGAAAATACCTTTACGTGAAAAGCTCTGTCACAGCCTCCCTAACTATGGCACGAGGGGAAAAAAAAAGGTATTAATGGGTGAGGTCTAAAAGTGGTGTTTTCCCTGTATAAATAGCTTTATTCTGAGTCTTTCCAGTAAAATAAATGGAGGTCAGAGACTGAGTAGCTTCTCAATGCACAGACATGGCTGGAACTTGCGTTTTGGGTTTGTTTTAGAAATGAACTCTGAAAAAGAAAAATGAAGTCAAGTGAAGTGGGAATAATAGCGGAAGACTTGGAAAGAGGATCTTTATTAAGTTATTCTGTTCTCACTTGGATAGCCTTGCTAATATTAAGGAAAGACAGTTGTAACTTGGCTGTTACTTTGTATGACTAAGAGCAGTGTTTTATACAATACAATCTGAAGCATTAAAGCAAGCCATTAGCGAACAGTTTATCTAAGACTAAGGAAAAAAAAAAGAGAAATGAAATAGGAGCATGAAATATGTCTTCTAACAAATCCTGAAACAGGTCTCACAGGCCACAGTGCAGATATTTCAAATGTGTCAAGAGCAGGCTGACATTTCTTTAAGTCAAAAGAAAAAAGAAATGGCTATCGCGGGAATCGAGCTGCAACACTCATCTCTTCATCACCCTGATGTACAGCAGAAGGCTGAGGCTTATTTACTGGAAGCTTGAACTGAAATTGGTAACCTGCGTGTACCTTATGGATACTTTGCCTCTCCCACAGGAGCGAGAACACCAAATTTCTCAACAACACCCACTGCTCTGTGCATTACTGAACTGAAAGTTAAGAGGAGTCTAAACTGGACTTCCAGCGCAGGCGTCGTGCTCCTTGCGGTGGGGATCAGCCACCAGACGGTCCATCACGCTACCGGTAACTGATGGGCAGGGTCTCCAGGGGTCCCATGGAGGGTCTCCGGACCCTGCCATGGGATGGTGTTCCCACCGTGCCCCCACAGCTGGGAACACGGCAGCCACTGCTGCGGCCGGCACAGGCACACCATGGGCATCACTGGCAGTGCATCTTGGCCAGGGTGGGTGCCAAGGCAGCTGCCATTTCCCACATCAGGTGTGCAGGTGGACCCCAAGGGCCATGGGTAGTGAATGAGTACCAGAACAGCACCACGAGAGGGGTCTACGCCATCGGGGACGTCTGCAGGAGAGCCCTCCTCACCCCAGGTACCACGGTTGTGCCCCCCACCTGTAGCCCCTCATCTCCATGCTGTGCCGTGGCTCAGGCTCCCCGTCCCTCCCCACAGTGGCAATCGGGACCAGCAGAAAGCTGGCACACAGGCTCTTCAAGGGCAAGCAGGAGTCCTGGCTGGACTACCGTGACACTCCCACCATCTCATCTTCAGGCACCATGGGCCTCACCAAAGGCAGGTGTGGGCAGGGCATAGGGGGTGGCAGCATGGGGGAAGAGGCGCAGGACATGGCAGCTCAGAGCTGCTGGTTTGATGCTTGAGGAAATTATCTGATCTCCGGCAAGCGGTCTAAGTCTTGCAAAATGAGCTTTAACTCCCTCTTTTATGGTACATCCCCTACTTGCCCTGTCGTGTCTTCTGCTGCAGATGAAGCCATGGCCATGCACAGGAGGGAAAACGTGAAGATCTACAGCACATCCTTCACCCCCTTGTACCACACCATCAGCCAGAGGAAGTTTAAGTGTGTCGTGAAGCTGGTGTGTGCTGGGAGGAGGAGAAGGTGCGTGGAGGGGACCCAGGGGGACAACTGAGCGCTGCAGGTGGCTGGCTTGGCTTCCCCATGCTGCGGCAGCTGTCCTCTTGTCTCCGCATGGTCTGCTCTGACCTGCTTAGACCAGGTCTTGGGCTGGGATCCAGTTCCCCAGCACCAAGCCCAGTGTTTAGCCTGGATTTCGCCAGTGCTGGGTCCCATCCAGCCTCTTGCTTCTTTCTCAAAGGTGGCAGAATTGCACATGCAAGTGTGGGGCTGCAAACGAACTGCTGTGGGGCTTTGCCGTGACCTTCAAGATAGGGACCACCATGGCCGACTTGAACAACACCATCACCATTCACCCCATTTCTGCCAAAGAGCTGGTGACTCTGTGCTGAGGCGGTGGGTGTGAGCAGCCCATGGGATGGCAGGTGAAGAGGTGGTGGCGTGGTCCCTTGGTGCAGTTTGGGGAAAAGCTGCGGATTGCAGGGGTCCTCCTCTGGCATCCCCAGTACCGGGGGCGTGCAGGGAGCAGCAGAGCGGGGCAGGATAGCTGGGTGCTCGGGGTACTCTTGGGTGCTCAAGCATCCCAAGTGGGCTTTGTCCTCCGCCACAGGTGCTCATGTTTTCCGGTTGTGCTGCTCCAGGCTTTGCTGTGGTGTCTCGATCCCGGCTGGCAAAATGGTGGCAGGCAGACAAATCCTGCCCAGCCTTCCTAACCCCATCAGCATCAGCGGAGCCAGCCCTGGGGTGCTGCTTTTTGGGAGGGCAGAAGTGCCTGAGAGCTAAGGGCGGGGGCAATGGGACACCCCTGCGGGCAGCCAGGTGGTGAGGGTCGCTTCCAGGTGTCAGCGAGGCTCTGTGGGCAGTGAACACCCCATGCACGGTGGCACTTGTGGTGGTGACGGGATTGGGACCGGAATGGGTTTGAGGTCTCTGGCTCCTGGCTGGAGAAAGGGAGCAAAAAGCCTGTGGAGGAGATGAGGGGAGGACACGCACAGGCAGGGGCTGAGTATCCGCAGAAGCCTCCTTTTTGGAGGGAATGGGGCAGAAAAGCAGAGGGAAGCCGCCACCTAGGTGTCCCTGTGAGACCATGTCCCCTGGGGTCCTCAGTGGGGGGAATCGAAGGGGCCAGAGGCTGGGCCAGGGCACGCCGAGAAGGTCACTGCTGGAAACCATTCGAGA
>NW_009599922.1:0-559 GCF_000690535.1 Cariama cristata
TCAAGTCCCCCGTATATGGGGCAGGGAAGGGGAGGTCACCCCAACCGTGGGGTACAGTTGCACCCTTTTGCCTTTTCCATGAAGCTCTTCCCTTTCCTACAGTGCAGGGCTCAGCCTTGCCTGCCCCTGTCCCCATCCCTGTCCCCATCCCCACGCCTGCCCTCCAGCCCCTTCTGCGCTGACCGGCTTTGCCTCTCACCCCCAGATTCAACAAACACCTGGACCGCGGCTTCAACTCCTGCTCCCGCAC
Organism: Cariama cristata; assembly: GCF_000690535.1. Classification (NCBI taxonomy): domain Eukaryota; kingdom Metazoa; phylum Chordata; class Aves; order Cariamiformes; family Cariamidae; genus Cariama; species Cariama cristata. Next base: position 251 of record NW_009599922.1, read on the forward strand.
GGACCTGTACTTTGTGCCGCTCGATGGCTCCAAGCTGGCCAAGAAAAGGGCAGACTTGGTGGAGAAAGTGCGACGAGAGGCTGAGCAGAAGGCGCGAGAAGAGAAGGAGCGGGAACGGGAGCGGGAGCGGGAGAAGGAGCGGGAGCGGGAGAAGGAGCGGGAGCTGGAGAGGAGCGTGGTAGGTCTGGGGGTCCCACTGCTGCAGCGCAGCCGGGGCAGATGCTCGAGGACCCCCTTGGCTGCTCCCTGCTGGGACCCTGATGCTGATCCCTCTGCTCTCTTGCAGAAGATGGCCCAGGAGGGCCGGCC
>NW_009599922.1:582-4899 GCF_000690535.1 Cariama cristata
TCCCCACCGCCCCTCCTTTGAGCAGGGCAGTGCTGTGGCAACTGTTCCCCCGTACCTGGGCCCTGACACTCCGGCTCTGCGCACCCTCAGTGAATACGCACGGCCCCACGTCATGTCCCCCAGCAACCGCAACCACCCTTTCTACGTGCCGCTAGGTGCGGTCGACCCAGGCTTGCTGGGGTACAACGTGCCGGCCATCTACAGCAGTGATCCAGCGACGCGGGAGCGAGAGCTGAGGGAGCGTGAAGCCCGTGAACGAGACCTGAGGGACCGGGACCTGCGTGAACGTCTCAAGCCCGGCTTTGAAGTCAAACCAGCTGAGTTGGAGCAACTCCATGCCGTGCCAGCTGCTGCCATGGATCCATTCCCACGCCATGGCGGGCTGAGTCTGCAGACAGCTCCTGGCCTTCATCCCGCTTTTCCCTTCCACCCAGGGCTGGGCCACTTGGAGCGGGAGAGGCTGGCGCTGGCAGCCGGCCCGACCCTTCGTCCTGACATGTCCTATGCCGAGCGCTTGGCGGCAGAGCGCCAGCACGCCGAGAGGGTGGCTGCTCTCAGCAATGATCCTCTGGCCCGGCTGCAGATGCTCAATGTGACACCTCATCATCATCAGCATTCCCACATCCACTCCCACCTCCATCTCCACCAGCAGGATGCCATACATGCAGGTAAGGACCCCATGGTGGTGATGCCCTGCACAAAGACCTGCTCTCCCTCCTACTGCACCCTTCTCGTGCTCCCTCCCTCTGACCCTGGGGAAGCCCAAAAGCTGCTGAGACTAGACTTGGGGGCCCCAGATCCACCTCTTGAGCCGGAAGAGGTCAATATCATGGTCATTCAGCCTTGCCGTTGTTCCCATCCCACCAAAGACACTGGCATCTGTTGAAAGTATCAGGGCATCCCTGAGTTTGCCGCTTAGTGACGAGCAGAGTTGTTTGCACCATGTCCTTTAGTTCTGGATCTCTGGGGACGCCGTATGAGTGCTGAGGTCCCACTGGCTACCAGGGTGGGGATGCTGTGGACTGCATCCCTCACGCTGTGGTCTGCAGAGGGAGGGGGAGCCCTGCTAACAACAGTTTCGACAGTATCTTTAGGACTAATGCAATATTGGTTCTCTAGTTTGCTCCTATGGCTCTTGCTGCAGATGGTGAGATGGGATGGGAGAGCAAATGGGCTAATTGTAAGGAGCTGGAGGTTGCTGTCCTTCAGAACTGAGCGGTGGTCCCTTCCATTTCCACATCCTACAGGAAAGCAAAGTAAAAGTGTTTAAGGATTAAAATCTCGGGGAGGCAAAGACCAAACTACACTACAATAGCAAAAAAGTGTGGTTCCTGCTTAGGTATTGTGAGTGGTCAGTGGGATCTGGTGGCAGTCACAGACAGACACCCCCACTCCAAGCAGCTGCAACTACTCAGTGATGGCACCAGGTACAAATGAATGTCTGTTGCCCCACACTCCATACTGGGCACCTCCAGCCAGCACTCTGGCAGTGAGTCCAAAACACTGGAAAGAGCAGTTTTCACAGAAGTAGTACCTTGCATTTCAGCCTTAGATAGTATTTGCAAACTTGAGTGCCTGGCGTTGAGCATCTGTGCTGGATGAGACCTGGAAATGGAATCGCCCAATATGAGTATGCACATGGATGACAGCCATGGTGGCAGATAGACATGATACTGGGTACAGATGTGATTGCACAGCAGGTCCTTGCAGAATCGACTTTAAGGAGCAGTACTTCTCCCTGAGGAGTGTGGGGACAGAGCTATGCCAGAGTGGTTCATGTGAAATTCAGTGCAGGCAAAAAGAGTAACACTTGGAAGGATGTGGTACTGCGTTGTCTAGCTTAGAAGTCATTCCATCCATAACACACACCAACCCTCTCCGTGTCTGGTTTGTTGTGCCTTGTGCCTTTCTCCGTGTTACCTCTTACAAAGCATGGGACAATTATCTTGTGATATCTTTTCTTCCCAGCTTCAGCCTCTGTTCACCCTCTTATTGACCCACTTGCCTCGGGATCACACCTCACTCGGATACCATACCCAGCTGGAACCATCCCCAACCCTCTCCTGCCTCACCCTCTACATGAGAATGAAGTGCTGCGCCACCAGCTTTTTGGTAAGGATGCTCACAGGGACTGCTGGTCTCCTCTGAAGAGCATCAGCCAAGCTCCAAGGGAGCAGGATGGTCCTGAGGGGTCACAGGACCAAACCGAGGTCTATTAAAGAGGGCTCTGGCATGGCGTAGGACAGGCCTACACTATCAGGGGATGAGCAAGTCCTGCACATGTGCGGGGCTGGGAAAGGAAGTGCGGTAGAGTCTTGACTGAGCTATGGGGCCATGGGTGAGGATGGAGCTGTTAAGTTAACTTGTTTATTCTCTTGTTTTGTCTTCGGCTGCAGCTGCACCCTACAGGGACTTGCCAGGCTCTCTCTCCGCACCCATGTCAGCAGCACATCAGCTCCAGGCCATGCACGCGCAGTCAGCTGAGCTGCAGCGCCTGGCTCTGGAACAGCAGCAGTGGCTTCACGCCCATCACCCTCTGCACGGCGTGCCGCTCCCGACGCAGGAGGATTACTACAGGTACATGGACCTGCTCTCTCTCTCCGCGGCGTGGGGTGAGCAGACTGCTTGGTCCTCACAAGTACATCTCCAGCCCTGGCCTGTGGGTGGCAGAGGCGGTGGGGACAAGGAGACGTTGCCCCTGAAGTGAGTGACTCGACCTGAGCCCACACCTGGGAGCAGGGATGCCTTGCCACTGGGGCATGGCTGTGGGTTGGCCATCAGGAAGGTCGTTCTTGGCAAGTGGCTGTTTGGTGGCTAAACTCTTGTGGGGTCTCAGCTCCTCTCCTTGGGGAGGGGGTAAACTTGCATGTTTTACATGCGCTAATACAGTTACGGCAAACCGATACCAAGCCTTTGCACGGGTTGGATGCTTTTGCCAAGACGAGGCTTTCACAAGTGCATGGGGAAGCACGCTGGGAAAGAGAGGTGCAATGTTGTACCTTGTCGATAGCATCTCCTACTTCAAGGATTTGCAAAACTTTCCAAGCCAGTGGTGTCGTGCGGGTCTAGACTAACAGAAGGCAGTGGGAGATAATAATTTGCCTTTTTCTCTCTCACAATCACCTTGTTCCTTTTCTTTATCCTAGCCACCTGAAGAAAGAGAGTGACAAACCCCTTTAAATGGACTACTGTCAACCTGACATCATCATGTCTTTCTCTGAAGAGGAGCAATCAATCAACCAAATCCTGGGGGAGGGGAAGCTGCAGAGTGACACATCCTGATCCCACCATGCTGTAGAGCACAAGAGAAGACGGACGAAAAGTACAGGATGGCATCCTGGGAACAGAAAGTGGAGGAGAGAAAACGGGGAGGGACTGAAACACCACTAACGGACATGAAATGATTGGTACGTGATTTCAGCAGAGCTCTGAAGAAGACAGGATCAGCATTGCACAGAGCTCAAAAAGACAAAGGCTGATGTGAATTCAGGGTGGCAGCAGCTCCATCCTTTGTTTTGGGAGAACAGTTGCATTAAATGAAAAGTGCAGAGCATTGCAGGACTTCATGTACATGATGCTGCTGCCTTTTCTGCTTCTGCGAGGAGGAGGTGCAGCCAAGAAGTAACTCAAAACCCAAGAAAGCCTTTTTTCAAGATGCCTCCTCACACCCCACCCCCCCTTTAGGTGTAAGATACTAATTAGCGATACAGAAAAAGCAACGTGGAACTTTTTCACATTAACCAGAGCGGCTTCGCATTCTCCAACATCCCTTCAGATGGGAACAAAGCATTACGGGACCTCTTCAAAAGCGGCCGCTCCTGCCTGCAGAGGGACCGGTCCCAGCCATCAGGGTGCAAAGCACCACAAGACGTTTGCGAGATGGTGGCTGTGCTTTCCCACGGCTGACGGGAACGGGTACGGCCACGAGGTGCAAAGCACCAGGAGACTGTTTTCAAGACTGCAGTCACCACCGTGACCCCTTCGAGCCCTGTGGGGAGAGCTGATGTGACCGAGCGATACTGCGTCCTGGGACTGTCTTTAAGATGGTGGCTGCCCCTTTCCCCTCACCCATTCTAATTGATGTACTTTAACTCATGCACATCCTATTAGACGTGGCAGTTTTATGTAGCAACTTGTGACTCCCTTGCCCCTGCGTGCGTGTCTGATTTCACAGTTGTATCTCTCGATTGGTCCCCATATATATATTTACTTAACCATTAAAAGGAAAAGAAAACCAACCAACAACCCAGCTATGAAAAAACACCCAAATGAAGTTCCCCACGCACTCCCAAGCCCAAACACACATTCTAATAATTT
>NW_009599923.1:0-43178 GCF_000690535.1 Cariama cristata
AGCCTGGCTGGGGAGGCCTTGGCGGTGTGCTGGCCAAGCCGGCCTGCCCACGCTCGGGAAGCTGCCCAGCCCTGGCCTTTCGCCCTTCCCAAGGGGTTTGCCTGCCGTTGCCAGCTGCCTCGTGTGGGCTGGCTGCGCACCTCGGGTGTTACTCACTGTGCTACCTCAGGGCCTTTCAGAATGGAGAGCGTGATGTAAATCACTGACACCGTGCAGTCATCAGGAGCCAAGAACGCTATTAACATATTATTGCAGTGTTACTGTCTCAAGACCCGGGACCCATCACCTGCCCCTGCTAAGAAGAACAAGCGATCGACTAAGATACGGAAACTTTTTTTGTAAAATTCACTAAGGGATCCATATCTAAGAGAAACATAAGTTGCTGATGCCTGGTAACTTTGCAGAAGTTGATGCCAGAAACATCTGGATTAACAGATAAGCCACAAGGATGCTAATGGATGCCGCTGCTGCATACAAAAACATAATTGCTTTGCCCTACCACATTTATGATTGGATAATTAGAAATATGCATTAGTAGGTAATTAGGTGATTCATATCATACCCTTGTATAAAACCCCTGAAGAAAACTCACTAGGGTGTGCCCAGTTTGGCTGGGGCACCTCAGGCACATGCATAAATACCTTTGTAACTCCACGGTTTATGTCCTAGCCTCTCTCCTTGGTTGGCACAGGCCAGTTGTGAGCTTGAACCCAGAGCGCGATGGGAGTATGCTTTGGCTCCTCTCAATGAGTTGCCCTGCCCTGGGCTAGAGTTTCCACCTCTAGCGTGGCGTCTCCGTGGGTAATCTTTGCACTTCCCGCCGTGGCAGGGCAGGTTTGAGGAGCAGTGCCCCCAGGTTGGCGTCCTTTGCACATGCCCAGGCCTGCCCGCTCCGGGGCAGCGGTGGGAAGGACGGTGCCAGAGGGGAAAAGGAGCTCTCCAGGCCTCGTGGTGGTTCACAGGCAGATGGAGGTCAGTGGCTTTGGAGAACATAAGGGCGTAATGGTGGGTTAGGACCCGCCGTGGCAGGGCAGGTTTGAGGAGCAGTGCCCCCAGGTTGGCGTCCTTTGCACATGCCCAGGCCTGCCCGCTCCGGGGCAGCGGTGGGAAGGACGGTGCCAGAGGGGAAAAGGAGCTCTCCAGGCCTCGTGGTGGTTCACAGGCAGATGGAGGTCAGTGGCTTTGGAGAACATAAGGGCGTAATGGTGGGTTAGGACAGGGCAATGGAGTCCAGGTTTGAAGAGCTAAGGTCTTCCTTAGGAAAAGACTGATCCAAGGAGTTGGGTTTTTCACCATCTCCCCTTCAGTTTCAGGTAAACAGTTAACACAGGGAAGTATTTTGAAGAAAACGAAGCTCACCAACAGAGACTCAGAGTTTAAAGAAAAAGAACTCAGTTATGTATTAATAACCAAAACTGATTGAGTAGATATAAAAGCTGAAGGCAGGTACTTGGTCTCCTTCAGTAATATGAAACTGTTATAAAGAAACATACTGAGTTCTAGCTGTGCCTAATTTATTTGACAGCACTGCTATGTATATCACACAGCACATAGCATCTAGGTGTCCATCTGCTTCAAGCATTACATATGTGTATACAAAATATATATATATATATGTACAAACGAAGACACTTTTCTCTCTATCCTTTGGTGAACTGATTGCTAGTGCAGACCCGGTGTGGGATTTTTTAATTATTAACCTCATAGTGTTTCAGTCCTTCTTAGATACTGATACAATTCCATCTTTAAGGTTTTTCGGTTTGTTTGTTTGTTTGTTTGTTTTTTCCATTGGCAGCATGTTCCATATTCCATTATACCTGGAACTCGATGGGGTTTTGTCCTTGTCTTCAAGATACAGCAGCTAAGATGCTGACTCTTCATGTTTCCTGATTGTCTCCTCAGTGCTAATAATCACTTCATCGGAGAAAAATCAGTACTCTATTCCCTGCTGTCTGTCATTTTTTGAACATCTTCCCTATAACTACTAAACTGCTTTTTCTTTCAATTGCAAAAATAAACACTGAAAGTATTTTAACAGGAAATATTGTTGAAAATAGTTCTAAAGTTGTTTGGTTTTTTAAAATCTAAAACATGCAAATAATTTATGCAGTTATATATATGTGAACTGTCAGTGAATGTGCCTGAAATGATTACATGAACTATGTCATCCTAGATCTCTAAACTGCATCCTGCCTCATGCTTCCTAGCATAAGCAATCTCACCAACTGCTCGGGGTCAGTTAGTAAGACCTCAGTTTGTGAATACTTACTTATACAAGTGCAGCTTTACTGAGGGAGGCAGTTTAGTCATTCTTATGACACAAAACTCCGGGAAAAACGGGGCCGCCTAATGTGAAAAAATCCAAAGAATTTATTTGCTAAGGAGGACATTCAGCAAATGGACCTGCTCAGGTCCTTACAGACATTTATAGGACCCGGAATTTGAAAATAATCTTAAAATAAAATTTCATGGGGCATCACTGTTTATACGTGCTGTTCACTTGTTATTTCCTCCTCATACACATGAACTTACCTTCTTAGGTTTTCAGATGTACCGAGAAAAATCTTACTGCCCCTCGCCTAGTATTTACAGCGCAGACTCCTAATTAAATCAGGTTGTGTTTTCTTTTCCATTCTATCGTTTGACTTTATGACCTTGGGCAAATTACTTTGTCCTTTTTTGCCTCTTCAGACCAGTTCACCCTTGGGGCTACAGGTTATTTCTTACTACAGTTACATCTGAGAGAATGATCGGCAATTACCGTTTATACAGCTATTATAATAAAACAATTTTTTACTGTTGCTAAATAGGAGATGGAATGAAACAGAAAAAAAGTGAGTGTAGGTAACACTTTAAGATTAAAAATCTTTTTTGGCAGTGAGTCAGACTTCTCTGGTTTAAACCTGGAACTGTTGACATTTGTCTGCGATTTTTTTAAATGTGAAAGGAACTCTGATTTTTTTAAAGAGTACTTAGAGAGGTTTAAAGACTTAGCATTCTTTTAAATATAGAAACAAGATGATAGAAAAGTGAATTAAGAAAAAATCCTACACAGGGAAGACTCACAAATACCCTGTAGTCCAGTTGATCCTCTATTAGAAAAAATAATAGAAGACGGGCATTCCATTGGAAGGGATGGTGAAGCCTTGTTGTAAAGGGACATAAACATCTGGCAATACACCTGGTCTCTACACATATTTATAAATCACCTCAGGCATCCCAAGGTACCGTAGAGAACACACATGAAAATTGAACTAAGAACATTCATAAGCCAAAGAAAATAAAAACGTTCCCGATATAGCGTGGAAAGAAATGAGTCTCATTTACTCCACAAAAGCAGTTTGGAAAGACATGATGCAATTTTGCACTTCTTGCACCTTTGCACCTGCTGACTTTCATTTATATCCTCCAGGCAACAAGCAAGCCTGAAGGCCTTTGGCTCCTGCCCAATGCTGATGTTGCAGTGTGGAGCTACAGGAGCGCCTGCAGCTCGGGTCCAGCCTCCCCGCTCGCCTCTGATCTGAAAGCGTCGACGTTTCCTGGCGTCTTTTCTGAAACTGTTTGTGTGGTGAATCTCCCAGTATTGTTTGTTGCTGCTCAAGATCGATTAATACATAGCAAGCTGCTTTGCAGATGCCGGCTTTGTCTGCAAGCCTCAAATGTGTCCGTCGCATTTGTTTCTGGAGCTTGAATGGTGCTGTACGCTCTTGGAGACTCTCCTTGAGGACAGTCCAGCAGAAGAGCCTGCGCTGACGAAGGTCAAAGGTGCCTGCATGATATTCAGGTCCAGAGCCATAGATTTAGCTGTTAACACAGCACAGCTATATCGTGGAACCAGCTGCAAATTTGGCCCTTAATGCTCCTCTCTTATACCTGCTGTAACACGATTTTCTACATTTTCTTCAAATTGTAGAGCAGTGCTCTGCTAATTACCACACATACCATCCATATTGTTCTCCATGGAAAAAAAGAAATTGACAATGAAAACTGCTCATCTGTAGTCAAATATCCCAGGTTTGTGCTCTATAGGTTGCTTTGGGCCAGATACCATCACCCATATGCATCAGTACTGTTTTCATTGATGGGACGATGGAAAGTGGGTCCCCCCTTGGTAAACTAAAACTCTCCCACAATGCTTTGGCTAACAGGACTGGAGGAACAGCAGCGAATATCTCCAGGGTTACGTATCCTGGAGAAGTGGAAAATTAGGACTGGTGATCATGGCACTCCTGATTTATATTTTTTAATTGGTTTTAATATTTTTTTTTAATTGTAGTGAAACTTAATTAATGGCAGTCTGGTTTTCAGAAAAACTAAAAGTTCAGTAGTTTCTGGAGCTGCCATCACACTTGGGGTTCAGCTGATGTCACCATGGAACTGAGTTTTCTCTCTGGGAACCAGTGCTGAGGAAGTGCCAAGAAAATATAATACAGCCTTTGCATGAATTGGCTAAATGTGCATCGTATTGTGCCAGAGTCTGACTGGATCAGTAATTCTTATCAGCCCTAGCTATGCTGGGTAAGGCACCAGGATGTGCTCAGCTAAGAGCTTTTCTTAGCATGTGGGCCAAAAATTTCTTTCTCCTCTCAAACACTGTGGCGTAAAGGAGAAGGAGCACCATGCGCCGGGGTTTATCACCGAGGTGGCTGCTAGCATTCATGCTGCACGCTGAGGAGAGGCACCACTGGTACGCTTTCTTTAGGTCCAGCTGTCCTTTTCTGGAGCATAGATTTGTGCAGCTTTGAGCTACAGCTTCTGCTTCACATGGGGGTAATTACTGAGATCAGTGACTTCTTTGTGATATCCCACAACAATTTCAAGGCTCTGTGTAAAAATTTGATCATAAAGAATGGAATTGGCCTCGTGGGTGGAGATGGGAACGGGAATTCAGTTGGATTTGTTTGTTGAGTATTAACGATATGCACACCATCACTGGAACCAGAATAGAAATGTTTTCTCTCAAAAGACTGCTTGTTTTGGATACAAAGGAATTGGCTTCAAATTTCTAGCCTAGGAACACCTGGCTGCCGGAGTCTGGTCTCCCACAGCCCTGGCCAACCATCGGCAGATGCTTCGTCCAGGACAGACCTACGCCAAGTGCCACCACATGCTTATGAGAACACACAAGCATTTCCCCAAACATACGTGACAAATGCAAAACCTAGAGTTCAAAAAGAGAAGAGACACGAACCATGATGCCCCGAAAGGAAGCGAGCGGGAGTGGTTGTTAATTTGTGCCCTGAGCCCCGGCAGTGGCAGAGGTCTGCTGGGTGGGACTGCCCAGAAGATGCCTAGGTACCTTCCTTCCACGAAACCTTCAGCGGTGCGACTGGGTCTTGTAGTCGGAGTAACTCTGAGAACGCCTGAAGGTGTGAAGCATTTTCAGCTAGTGTGGTGGCCAACACCAAGTTCTGTAGGATTGCCTTGTTCAGAAGTTAGTAAGTAAAATGCCAACTTAATTTTACAGAACTAGTTGCTTAATTTTTCTCTTTTTATATGCTGTGTGTGGGTGTACGCATCTGTGTGCGTTTGGGGGGGGGTCCCCCCTTCTACAAGGACATGCTGTAGAAACGAAATAAGTAATAGCCGCTATACTGTTTTCACAGTATTTCACTATACTTAAAGCAGACCTGAAAAATACAATATTTAACCAAAACCCAATTAAATTGTCTTATGCTTTTTCTGTAATTTCTTTCCTATCATTACAGATTACAAAGACATTTATGCCTAAACAGAAGCTGTCTTCTTCCAATCAGCCTGCTCTTTCTGCTCAGTTCATTCACTAAATCATTTAATCACCCAAGGCCATATGTTACCATCTTGTGTAAAACGGGTGGAAGAGAGAAAAAAAAAAAAAAAAGCTAAAATCTCTGCACAAGAGTGGGTGTCAGCATCCAGCATAGCTCCCATTAGGAAGCACAAAATATAAAATGTTATCGCCAGTGAATGTGACTACGAAAATAAACCGAGACAGACAAAAGAAGAGACGTTGGAAAGGTGAAGGAGACAACCTTTGAATCTCAATTCTGGGTGGAAGAGTTATGGAGTAAATGTTACATGTTAGTCCACGTGCTTGTATCCTCAATATTCTGCCATTAATATAGTTGCTGTGCTCTGCTGTAATTAGCTTGAAAGTGCATTAACTCGTGCTTACAGTCCTGTTTTTCTACATTGCATGCGTAAGACCCTGTCCCTGAGTTGGTTCCCTCTTGGCTCTTCTTTTTCTCTCTCTCCATGTCCTGGTGCACATTTTGTCCCAGGTATTTCTGTACGGAGTCATATGCTTTTACCACTCGGCTTCAGCTGCTGTTCCCTGTCACGATCACTTCGTGTGGCTTTCTCTCTTGGCACATTTGCTGGGTGACAGACCCTCGGGAAACACACGGCTGGGAGCAAATCGCGGGGTATGTGCTCCTGTCAGGGAACGAGGAGGCTTGAGAGAAGTTGGAGGTGAAAAAGCTATTATTTTTGAAGCAAGGGGACTTTCCAGTTTTATGAAAGGACCCGTAATCCACCCTTTCTTTGTACCTTCTGAAGCTATTGTATGTTTCCTTGCCTGTGAGCTTGTGACGGTGCTGCAGTTGGAGACGGGAGGGCAGCTGACCGAGGGGTCTCTGCCGAGAAGCCGCTGCGGCTCTCCGCTCGTAGAGGCTCCCAGGACAGGGTCATAACACTACAGACTGCAGAAAACCCCCTCCTCTGAAACTGCACGTGCCGGTTTATCCTAAGACTATGAAAGCATAAAAGATTATATTTTCGTGTGCATGGTTTGCTGGTTTTTATTTGGCAGCTACAATAACAACAGGCTACAGTGAGCCCATAAAACAAAGTGAGAACAGCAGCACGTTTTTGTGGCAGAATGTAATGGCTATGGCTAAAGGGCTTGCATAATTCATCTTAAACCCTTATGCCTCTATTTATTGATGTTTAAATGAAAATTAAACTCTTAGAGCCATAAGGAGGCTGCTGGTATCTGAAATGGGATTTTGATGCCGATACTTTTATCCGATGCCACCAGCTGAAGGCTCCCGTTGGGAAGCGTTCCACTGGGAAGGACCGCGGCTGGGCAGGGCTGGGTCTCCCCTCCCCTGCCTGCTCCTCCGGGTAGCACCAGGGCCCTTGGTGACCCATCAACGGTGGCAGGACCGACCGGCCGTACCCAGGAGTCGGACCTGAGAGGTTGCAACCGTCGGCTGTGTTTCCTTGGTGGGAGGACGGTCACTGAGGTGGCCGGCAAGGGAATATTTACCACTTTGGCAAACTGAAAAAGTGAAGTAAAACTGAGGTGGCTGGTTTCCTCAAAGGCAGCTGATGGTAAGGACAGTATCTCTGTGATTACGCTTCCTAGTGCACGAGAAGACAAAAGATTCGGCTAACCGTACTGTTAGGGTAGAGAAAGGGTTTTTATTTCCCAGAGGCTCTTAGAAGGTTATTTTGTTTGTTTCTCGGATTTTTCTCTGATGTCTCATTTTTCCCCCCCTCTCTTTATTCTCCAGAAGCTAGAGCTCAGGAAGTGAGTTGCTGCTTAGGGAAGTGTCCTGCCTCCAAGCTGACTTATATAGTAGGACATATGGCAGAAGTTATATTTGGACAGATGTGAACAAGTAGTCAGTGGATTTGATAAGATTCTTTATTTAAACTAACTTGCACAGTGTCACTGTTCTACCATCTTTCTCTCCTTCCTCAATCTGATCTTTTGCTGGTTTCAAGAATTTTAAATATACATTACGTCTAACTAGTCTGTGAAGCTTTAAATGCATGTAAGAGCATTCAGTCATGACAACAATATCTGATTTTCTCCACACTATAATTGGCAAATATCTGCTTTTGGTGATAAAGCAGGCACAGATGATAAATTGTATGAGTTGCAAACCCCAAGTGATTAACCAGTTAGAGACAGCCAAGCTCAATGCGAGTCGTTTTCATTGATTTGTTTAATTTGGCCCGTGATACTTCTGTTTCACTGGTGCAGAGTTGAGGCACAAAGTAGTTCTGTACCTCCCACGGGTAACATAGAAATATATATTAAAAAAAAAAAAAAAAGGATTGAATGAATTTCAAGAGATCACTTAGTTCATCTCCCTGCCTGGATGGCTGTCAGGATCATCTGTATCTGGGCTGTTTCTGAGAAACGCTGCTCTGTCCTCTTCTCGGAAGCCTCCAGTGAAGGAGAGCCCACCGTCCGCCCAGGCAGTCCTTCCCACTGCTCCATTAGCCATCCCAGAGATACGTTTTTCCTGATGTGTTCTTGCAAATATTGTTGCGAGAAGCTTGTTATTTCTTGTCCTACCCAGTGTGGCCATGCAGAAGAGTTTATTTCTTCCGTACCCGAATAGCTCATGTCCTGGACGTCAGCCATCATACCTCATCCAGCCTTGTCTTCTTTAGATTAAACAGCCCTACATGTTCCTTGTAGGTCATGTTTCTCACATTTTGTTTCATTGTTTTCATCTTCTAGTTGGTCCACATCCTTCTTGGCCATGCCCTGGCTCTGGATCCCACACTTACACAATTTATTATTCCTACCAAAGCAGAAAATTTTGCTTTCACCCTATCTGCCATGCACCCAGCTTTTTCGGGCCATTTTCCAGTCCGCCAGAACCATTTTGAAGTACAATCTTTCCTCTGATGTGCTTGCAGCTCATTCCAAGCTGGTGTCATCTGCAAGTTTAAGAGTTGTACTTTTAATCTGTTTATCTGTATCGTTAATGATAAAATCGAGTTGTGTCAAATCTAGGACAGCTACCTAGACAACTGGACTCAACATAGCCCTTCAGTTTGGCAGTGAATTTTTGGTGATGATCCCTTGTGTATGGCTTTTCAACCAGCCCTGCCACCACTGGTTAGTTGTGCCTTAACGGTGTTCCCTGGTTTAGTATCGGATAGGGCAAGGTAAACGGCCTGGCTGAAGGCAAGACATAGTGTCCATTACCTCCCCTTCTCTCAAGGCCTCTTAACCTGTCTCAGAGGGGAACCGGATTTGTTTAACACGCTTCATTTGTGATAAATCAATGTGGACTGATGCTCATCTCCTTCTTGTCTTCCAGGCGGTTTTAAAATGTTTAATTATTTGTGCCTGTATTTGTCTGAGAAATTAAGTTTGATGATAACCGTAATTCTCTTTTCATCCTCTCTGAAGGATAAAATACACGCTTTATGCTCCATGGGTTCTCAAAAATGACTGCTGCTGACGAGGAGATTGCTTCAGCCAGCCCTTTGCTGAAGGGTAAGTACAATACAGGTTAGGAAATAATGAGTACCTTATCAATGACTTAATAGAAACTGTCTGGTGGTGCAAAGGAGGGGTCGTGGTGCAGCCTTTCATCCCAGCACACCACTTTCCCACCGGCCTCAACGGAGCCCACTCCCTCACGTTAGCTCCTAAACCACAGCTCCGCAAAATTAAACTTTTCTAGCATGTTATAACTATCAAAAGATAGCGTGGGTGGGTGAAAAAATATATTCCTCAAGGCTTGAAAATAGTTGTAAGTGGATATTTGGCATAAAGCTAACAAAACGAAGAGCCATGGAAATGTATTAACTGCCACAAAGATGGGTTTTAACGGCCAGTGGCCCTTCAGCATACAGGTCGATAACTGGGCCTAATGCTCTCCTTTTTGGTGTAGAGATGTGCTGCATAAGCATATGTGCCATTTTCATTTCCAGTTCCGACTTTCAATGGTTAAAAGTTAATTAAAACATACGGTGGCATTTTGAATCAATATAGCGTATGGACTGCTGCAAATTCTCTCATCAGGCATGTTGCCCTGAGGAAGCAACATTAACTTCAACAGCAAAGTAGGGCTGTGAGCTCATTAATCATCGCGCTCCGAGACAGTCTGGGTGGCAGTGGCAGCAGCTCCACGTGTTTCTGGTGGTGAAGATCGGATACAATGGTTAGATACGTGAAGTGTTGCACGAACATTAACTATTACAGCCAACTGTCTTTGCAGTTGGCATTTGTCGTCTCAGCTTTTCAGATTAAAAAGCATAGATGGACCACGAGGTGGATTTTTTTCAGGCAGTAAATAGGTGTCAGGCTGCTTTAAGAACTCAGCATCCTGGCTTCCTAACTCTCAAGTCCCCTTATTTCCCTGTAACAAAGAAAGAAACCCCCCCAAACATCACCCCCTGCCCACCTGGGAATGTATGGGGAAGAAAAAAATATAAAAGAGGGAGAAAAAGGTAAGGGAGGGAGGTGGAAAGAAGAGTTGAGGAGGAAGAAAAGGAGAATGGGAGTCAGAGGTAAAGCTAAGGTTAGAAGAAATCAGGCAGTAAAGGGAAGGAAATGGGTTTATTTATGTAAACGTAGTCTTCAGTGCCTCTGAGAAACTTTGAGAGCATCTTCTGAGCTCTCTGCTTTGGTACAAGCGGCTCACCGAAACGGAAGACGTACGCCCTTGCAGCCCCTGTCGCCCTTCTCCCCAGCCACGTCAACCTTGGTGAATGAGACGGGGCTCCGCGGCACAACGCAGAAAAGGCTCCTCACAAACTCCTCTGTCCCGATCTTGCTGGTCACCCGATTGAGCACGCTGCCCGCTGAAGCAAAGGTTCCAGACGCTCTTTTGCACTCAAGCCTCCTAAGCGGTGGCAGTTTCGCTGTCCTTGCTGCAGCCAAGAGCCCTTCTTACCTTTTGGGTGGGCTCTGACGAGCAACCTCCGAGACACACAGCTAACGCTTGTAGTATGGCCCTGCAATTGATTTGTACCTGATTTTCCTGGGACGTAGTGAAGAGCAGAAAGAAAACCTGAATGTCGGCTCTTAGCTTTGTGTAGGATTCAGATGCACAGGTTCCAGAACAGACTCTTTCTTTTGGGACTTTGAGTTCAGAAGAATTCAAATTTTCATTCCATCAAGTCTTTGTTAAGCTTTAGAGCTTTCAGCTGTGCACATACACTATAGAAGAAGCCAGAGCCACCACCCGAGTCTGTACGAATGGGGGGTGAATGGTCAAGTTGGGAATATGGTGTTGCTCTTTGTCTTCCTCCTTGCTTTCTCCGGTCCCTCTGAGCATTCTTCGGTCCTGCGAGGAGAGCACGTCGAGGCGCCTGCTGGCTCGCACCGCGTGAGCTCCCCTCTGCGCGCAGCTGCTTCTGGGGGCACGGCGCCGTGGTTGTGGACCCGTCCTCGTGAAATCTGGGGACGGCATGCAGGAGCGTTAGTGATTGATGAGAACTGACAAAGTGCCAGGGCAGAGAGAAGCTCCCAAAGAAAACAAAGTCCCATAGAAGCGTGGGCTGGCCGCGTAGGACGCTGCCGCTGCCTCACAGCGTAGGGGTTGAACTTCCCTCCCGTCGTCCGGGAGGAAACACCTGCGCAATCCACACCATGGTACCACTTCTGCTCACCAGCTGCTGGCATCACATCGGCCGTGCGCTCCTTCCTCTCTGTCCCGTAGAGATCCGTCGGTCCCACTTTCCTGCACAGTGGAGTTGATTTTTGTGCCCGGCAGCGAGTTTCGTGCCTCCTACTTTCACCTCTGGAGCCGTACAGCTCCTGAGAGCCCCTGCCAGGCTTCTGCTCCTTGAGGTGCTTGGGCCCTAGCTTGCATTCTCTTCTTTTTAAGGAATTTTTGAGCGGAAGATGGAAGAAAGCTCTCGAGGGAGAGGCAGGCGCAGAGCTAGGAGAGGGGGATGTCTGCGGGCGCTGGCGCGGTGAATCAAAGGCACCTTTGCTCAGACCCTTTCAGCAGGCTCCTTGGCTGTGTGCTGGGGCCAGCCACCGCCGCGGGCCGCTCCTCGGGGAGGTCTGCCCTGCGGCGGGGAGGCTTCCGTCTTCACCCCGGGTTAGACGGAGCCGGCGCTCGCCAGGCCTTCCAGGCAGAAGAAGAAAATAAGGTAGCCTAGCAGAAGAGGGCACAGGAAAAGGATTTTGCTCTGTAATGGCAAATTACCCACTCAAAAATAACATAAAGAAGGGAGGAAAAAATTAACGAATAAAGTCTGCGCATTATTTTAAATCACAGAAGTGTCAAAAATGGTAATGCCTATATCAAGGCTGCCCTAATGTAGCTTTAATTTGCATGCCTTTGGCATTGATTTGATGTGAATATTTACTCTCCTATTCAATTAAGAAAATCCATAACTGCCACCATATTTTAATGTTAATGTATTTTTACACAGCTCTCTGTTTACCTTATTTTCTCTTCTATAACATTAACACTTTTTTTTTGTTAAAAAATGTGTGAAAGATTAATTTGTAGAATGACGGGATCTGTGGGTGTGTAGCACAGGCCAGATGGAAGGGGTGTAGCATGACAGTTTTCTTCTGTGGCTTCGTTTTGTTTTTATTGTTGCAAGCGAGCAAAGTATAACTAAAATTATCATTTCTTCTCTGGGCAAAAAGAACTGAGTGGTAAGTTCCTCTTTTACTCCCCGTGGCTCTCCGTGCTCGCCATGCAGCTGCAACCCTGTTCGGCATAGCTGGCGGGTTGATAAACGTTGGTCCAAAACTTCAGCTTACGTATTTGAAGACCACTGTTATTTAAAGAAGGGAATTTGTGCGCGGGGCTCCATAGTTCTCTATCGTAGAGTAGATCTGAATGCAGATTTATTAATAAACAAGAGCAATTTGATGAGACTTACTAGTCTTCTCTGGGCTAATAAGGGTACGTAAGGGTGAAAACAGCCACTGATGCCGAAAAGAGAAAGAAAGAGGAAAAAAATCTATCCAAGACAAAGCCTTTTAAATCTGTGAAGCTATCCATTCAAGAAAGCTTTTTAATTCTTGAAAGAGGGCTGTTCCAAGGCCAAATTCTAATTTACACATAAGTACTGTAGGAGTTTGGTATAGTAAATGTCCTTACTGAAGAATAAAGCAATTAGCACAGTGACTCGCTGTCATCTGGCACGTAAAGGCATTCCAAGAAAAAGTTAAGTGTTGAGGAAGGGAGAGAAATTCAGGACAGCATGTGGGAGAGGAATATGGAGGCTCCTTTTTATGCCACTCAGGAGAAAAGGGGGGGAGAGAAAACCCACTGGAAACTTAATCTGTTCCCTTGCCTCATCACAAATTGACCCAAGTTTCTTCCCTTCTTTTAAGGGAAGGGGTTAAAAAAAAAACCCTACCTAAATTGTTACTTAGAGGCTAAAATCCTGACACCATGATACGATAAGCAATAGCTGTACATTTTGCATCCTCATCCGCAAATGCTTATTCTGCTCTGTGAATGTGCCCGTGTGCCTGTGAACACGCACACGCTTCATGAGCTTCACCTGATACTCGAGTCTCCTGTGTCAGTGCTACCCACTCCCCTACATATGCGAAATCATCCCATAAAAATGCTTACCGGTTTTTTCCACAAGACATCCACACGCATCTCTTGGCTGCGTTTTAATGACCTGCAAGCAAACCTGCTGCAACACCTGGGCTCTGCAGGCAGGCACACGGCGCTTTCTTCTGTCTATAGACACACCCACGAAAATGCTGTAAAGTTTGCGCGTCAGGAGACCCTTTTACGTGCCATTTCAACCACTTTCAGTATGGGTGCGTGTATATGTGTACCAGGAAAAGTGTCTGTTTTACTCCATTCTCTGGACTGAAAAAAAGGAAGGTTTGCTCAAGTTTACAAACAAACAAATTGTTTTTGTCTAATGCTCAGCACAAGAACTTTCAATCCAGAGAGGAAACTTCTGAACAGCCAAAAGTAATGGAAACGGAACATTATAATTCAAGTAACTGCTTTAGCAGTAACTTAATTTGATTTTCTACTGTTTGGGTGACAAAACGGAGCTAGCAAGATGTATTAAATCCTCCCATCCCTGTCCATCCAACCTACTGCAAATGGAGGATTATTTCATTTTGAGTGTTTTGCCCCATCTAGGTTGCTGGGTCTTTGCTGGGTGATCTCGTAAGTAAAGATAACAAGGCCTTTACCAGTTTCTTGGGGAAAACACTGCTTTCTGTTAGTGCCATGTCATTAGTCTGGGGCTTGCTGAGTCAAGAAACCCTTCTTCTTTTTCTCTTACCCATATATTTTTCAAACGTTAGCAGGTTTATGCCCTAACTTTAATTGACACATAGCAGTTTTCCACTTTTGTCTTTAGTATTTCCCCCAGAATGAGGCCTTCCAAGCCTGTGAGCGGTTGTAGATTCTTCTCTGGTTTATCAACCCTTTGGTGTTTAGCCTCCATTACCTACCTAGGGTTACTGGAGCGTACTCCAGAGCCACCAGCAGTTTGTCTGGTCTGTCCTGGGCTTGGTGTCGCTGGGGATGATTTGCTCCTATGTCACATCGTGAACTCATATCTGAGACCAAGGAGGTGATGCAACGACAAGAAACGAGGAGAACGCTTCCAGCGTGCTCAGGTGAATGCGCGTTAGACTGCAGTTAGCATTGCACGTTGTTTTTACACAACGCCGCTTGAAGAGTGGGTTTGTAGATGTGCGGAGGCTTTTGGGGACCATCTTCACAGCTCCTTCCCAGAGCTGAGGGGGTGCAGTGCAAGGGCGTCAGATGCCGTAGTCGCCAGAGCCCCACCGGGACACCGGATCCACCCCAAGGTGGTTCATATGGCCGCACGTGCCCGCCCTGGGTCTGGTGAGCCCAGTCCGTGCCGGGGCAGGTTTTGTTTTCTAATCCAGTGAGCAGTGATGGAAGATGTGAGTGATGTGCATAGTGATGGAAGAAGTGAGCTTAGCGAATGCTGTCAGAGAGGGGCAAGGGAGGCCCCATGTTGGAGGGAAAGAAAGATAACGGGAACATGTGCCAACTCATTACGCTTGCGCTTCCACTGCAAATACACCGTGCTCCTTTGGGTGACTGTCAGGAGCTAGCTAGCGTTACTTGAGTCCACATAGCAATGCGCAGTAGCAAGACGGACCACCAGATAGCAAGGGCTGCCCGTTTCCAGGTCACTGCGTGCATCCTGGCTCCTAAGAGGGTGCCGGAGCTGCTTCCTCCATGCCCAGCGGCTTCTACCCGCTCCTGGGCATACGGCGGGTGTCGGATGAGGAGATAACCGAGCAGGAACAAACCTTGACAGCAGGCAGGAAGGTGTGTTTGCCTGGGGAGACCCTTTGCAAATCAAACGAGGTAAAGCAAGCAAAAAGAATAATAAACAAAAGCGTCGTCAGCCCAGGGGGGTCAATGTCATTCCTGCACCCAGGCAGGGAGCCGAGCTGCCCCACGGACGTCCTTCCCCCATCTCCCCAGTCACCTTCGCTACCCCCTGCCTCTCCCTTCCTTCAAGGAAGGAGGAAAGCTGGAGTTCACTCCCTGCTTAATAAAGACGAGTTGTGCCATGTTGTGCAGTGGGTGCTCTGTAGGGACACCTTATTCTTTCAGTAGCACTTGGCTGTTTTGGGGTCATATTTCTTCTCCCCTTCCATCACACCCCCAAGCACCCGCGTCTTCGGGGGTGCTGTAGTTTGGTTCCTGTTCAAAGGGGAGTGAGAGCTAGCTAGTGGGTCACGGGTTTAAAAACTGGCCCTTGTCAAGACTATTTATGTCAGTCATTGGCTGCGTATTTGTCTGTCTCAATACGGATAAGTAGCTTTTGGTTTCCCACTAGTAAAATCAAGAAGAAAGACCTTCTTTTTCCTTCTTAAAAAATCCCAGGAAAACCCAAGTTTTCATTGTTAAAAACTCACTGCCAGTACTTTTTTTTTTTTTCAAAAAAGATAACAACCAAAACTGAGAAATCTGTCTTCAGAGCTGTTAAGATAGTCACGGTGAGGCTTTGAGAATGAACAGGTACAAGTGGGCTTAAAAAAAAAAAAGTATGCATTTCACCACTGTGAAAAAATAAACTCTGCCAAAAGTCCAAGTAAAAGCAAGCAGACTGTCAAGCTGCGTAACCTTGTCCGCTGCCATCTTCATGCCTGATGTACAGGTTTCAAGTCCGTACTGAAAATATTGATTACATACCACATTTTCTCCCCACTTTTCAGAAACTAGTTTGTTTTTTTTTTTCCTTTTTGTCTTATATACTTACCACACTGCGGCAGGGCTGTTCTTGCTGCGGAGGTGCAGCGGAGGATGCAGAGGGGTGGCTGCATGCCAGCCTGCTCCAGCTCCTGCGGATCTTGGAAATGGGCAGGTGCCCCATCAACCCCCAGCCTAGCCTGGGCCGCTCTCAGGGGGTGGGTGCCACTTGCAGCCCTCGAGTCTGGGGGTCCCCAGCAGCCCAGGTGGCAGACACCTCCGGAGATTTCCCATTTTCTCCCTCTGCTTACTCTCCTCCGTCTCCAGCACCGTTCTGGACCTACGTGCCTGGCACCAGGGCAGGTCGGGGAAACCTTCCAGGTCTCCCATATGACACAGGGGGCTCAGGTCCATCGAGGCAGCTCTTCGAAGAGAGGTTGGACTGTGGCCCGGAGCCAGGACAAAAATGCTTGATTTTAGTTTTTTCCTGCAGATTTGTGTGGTTGCTTTTCGTTATTAGATTGCATTTTCTTGCTAACAAATATGATTTCCAGCCTTTTTTCCACTGGTTGGTCTTGTTTTGTCTCTAGTCGTCATAAAATACTAGAAGTACCACGATGCAAAAGTTTCTTGTGTATCAGTCCCTACTAGTAGCCAGCTTGACATGGAGTCACTTGCTTTTTTCCAAACGCAAAAGTCAATTTGATCAATTTTAGCAAGAGGCTGAAAAAACATTATGCACATCTCTAGAAAATATTCCTTGCCCCAGCCAAATGAACAAACATTTCGCAAGGCTGAGCAATAGTGTCATGCTTTCAAGATATTCTCTGCCAAGGATTGTGTTCTCCTGATGATACTTACGCCTTTTGCCTGATGGGAGAAAGACCTCTGGGAACTGGCCACGGCCAGAGCTTTCCCACGTCGCCGAGAGCATGGGCCTATCAATAATTTCAGGGAAAGGAACAAAGAGAGAGACTCCATTGAAATCAGCTTTAACAAAATATATAATTTGCCTCTGTTCCTTTACTTCAAAAACATTAGATACTGGAACATTGCTGTTTCTTTCTTTGAGACCTTACTCAGCCTGAGGGTGGGTGGGGGCAGGTGATTGCACCCTCGCCCTACCGCCCGCTGCCCCTCTGTGGGGTGGGAGCCGGGAAGCAAGATCTAAGCTGGCCACCTCATTTCTGGAGAGGCACTGACTCCTGTCCTGCCGGAGGGAGCTCCTGTGGAGTGTGCTGCTTTGTTGATGTACTCCACAAAAACCCGACGCTGCCAGACAGCATCCTCTGTGTTCAGACTGGGTTTTGTAGGAACGGCGAGATGAGCTGCAAGGCAGTCATCTGGAAGGTACTCGGTTTCAACTGTACTGTAGTACCAGAGGAAGGGTATGGTGGAAAGCACTGAGTCCACATTACCTGCCACCAGCTCACCGGCAAACCTATGTTTTCTTCAGTGACATGGGGTTTTCCCTGTAGGAACCTCAAGAGGAGAGACCAAGTGGTTTAGGTCGTTGGGCTAAGAGTTGGGAGATGGTCTGGGCTCTGCCCTCAGCCCTGCAGCAGCCTCCCCGCGGTGTCCCCTGCCTCGGAGAAGGGGTCCGAGTTACCCGTGCTGTGCTCTGCAGAGCTACTTGGCAGGTTCTCGGATCAGACAGCAACGAGCTCCACAGAAAAGCTTATAAATATATTAAATTTATGAACATTTACTGTACGCCGCACACTGAAATCTGCCAACACTAATCCAAAAGAATTACACATTTTAGGCCTGAACATAACATACTGTATGCAGTAACTCACATCAGAGCAACCCATATGCTACTGTTAATGTGCCAACTGACACATGTTAAGCCACAAACATAAGAAAGGATTGGATTTCAACTGCATTTTTTGTATTCCAGTTATTCCTCGGGTCTATTATTTTTATTCACCATCATCTTCTCTCCTCTCTCTAGACAGCCTGCTCTCCCTAATACATCTTCCACTGCCCCCACCAGACTTGCTGCTGGGTAGAGGCTGCCCCAGGGACAAAGCCACTAACTTAAGCACGTAGGCCAAGAAGCACAGAAATAGACACACCCCACCCCCCCGCCCCGATAATCTAGGTCACTTAATAGCCTACTTTCAGGGTTCTCGGTGAACCCTGTACCCACTCCTGCTAGGCAAAGAGAAACCCTGAGAAGAAGTGGGTGGATGAGTAGACAGCCAGCCATCCCAAGTGTCAGATCTGACTCCTCGGGAGAGATGCGCCGAGGATGCTCTGACAGAATGTGTCTGAGCTGGAGGCAAATGTTTCTCTATTACATTCATGACACAAGAGTTCTGCCACCTCGCAATATGTGCGCGCTGTTGCTGCTTGATGGTAATAACTGGATTTTTCCAGGGAGCTGGTGAGAGCACCCCGATGCCGTTACAATAATTAGGTCTCAAGAAGATTTATTGAGCTAGGACAAGCCTCCAGAAGTGGGTATGTTTTACATAAAGTGAGTGAGGAGCAACCGGCAGGAAGGAATCTGCTTCTCGCCTTTCAGGTTTGTCACGGTGTGACACCAGCAATCGAAACATGCGACAAAGGACCAAACCGCAACCAGCTTCAGTTCTCCTCCCCAACCAGCCAAACTCATGGATGCACATGGGGTTAGTGGCAAAAATTGTGCGAATGATGCTGTTTCATTATGTAAGCAGGAGGGCTTAAAAAAGGAAAACCAAAAAGAAGACAAGAGCACATGTCATCATGCAGATTTAAACCACAAACTTTCAGTTACCTTATCAGATAAATGCTACTTAGGGAAGCAACTAATGTATTTTATGTAGGCCAGCTACTGAAGAGGATCTGACAGAGATTTAAGTGATAGATTCCGCAAGTATTTGGCAGTGGATCAGTAACGTACTGGAGAACCAGACTCCCGAGTCTCTTCTTGATTAAAGGAAAGCAGCTGCTGGAGTCTCAGAGCTAGAAAAAGTGGCAAAATGTGCCATGGGAGAAACCAGCATTTGGCTCCCACCTCTGCTAGAGCTGACCTGGTGTAAATTGTGAAACGAGGGAAAGAAGAGCAGGCTGGTGTGTAAGGTCGGTGGTGAGACCGCACAGTAAAAATGTCCTTCAGTGCATGGGTAGAGAGAGGCCACGATGCACACACCCCCGGCCTTTACTTCAACATATTCCTGCAGATTATTTGGATCCTCTCTCTTTCTCTGTCCTTTTGGCCTGTGTGGGCAACGCAGTGTAACCCATAGCGGGTAGAGGCTGCAAAAGCTAACGACACCCTGGACATGATGGAAATAGCATCCTTGAGGTAAGAGCTTGCACCTTAATTTCAGCACAGAGAAATCTTATGGGATTCCCTTATTCAGAGTTATATACCTCACTCTTTTCTAGAAACTTCAAAGACTTTTATGCTAAAGAACCCTTTCATCGTGTCCTCAGACTGGCTTAATTAAATTTAGGACACTACTGCACTTTTATAAAATAAGCAGAAAAGTGCCTATCATTTAAGCATACTACTATATTTAATTTTATTTTTAATATTATTCTGACTTCCTTTTTTATTTCAAACATACATGTAAGATTTGCATGTGCGTGACTGCAGAGCCTAAACCCAAAGAGATTAGGCATGTTGATAGCCCTGCTCATGAAAGTCTGCATGATTTAGGCATTTAAGACAGTTCTGAATATAAGACAGAGGACTATTCATGAGTATTAACTTTAATTTGATAAGGACGGGCTCCCAAGACTCTCTTTCTAATCAACGAAGAGGGGGATACTCCCCTGAGGTCTCTTCATTACACCTGTGCTCCAGAGCCCTGCCCAACTCGGGGTCCAGGACAGGACCTTACATTGCTGTAAGGGAAACAGAATCACAGCATCGATTTGGTTGGGATCATCAGCCCAACCTCTGCCCTAACACCCCCATGTCATCTAGACCATGGCACTAAGTGCCACGTCCAGTCTTTTCTTAAACGTAGCAGAGAATGGCTGCTGAGCAACGTATCTGACGGGAGTACTTGGAATGGGCTAGCATGAATCCTCTCCATAGTGTGTTCAAAACAATGCCTGCTTTTTATGCCCGTAGCATTTGTCCATAGAGGTGAGACCGAAGTCACTGTGTGTGGTAGATGTTTGAAGTTCAGTAGCTGAAATTCAGTAGTGCAGGTTCAATGGCTGACAGATGGTATGAAGGACATGAGAAGGGCCATGCTGTGTCAGATCAAGTGTCCGTCTCGTCAAACACGCTGCACTGAGCAGTGAGCAAAATATGTTGTGGGAAGACTGTAAGAGCAAGAGGAGCATGCAGTGAAACATCCCCCCCTAACAGTCCTCCTGCCTCCAGCGATTTGCATCTCAGTGACCTTCTGAGCCAGAGGTGGTATCTCGGTGTTTTACTGTCCTCCGTGGATTCTCTTTTCTTCTAGGAATTTGTCCAGTTGCTTCTTAAACCTATATAAACGTTCAGCCTCTTGTGGCAGACCATCTCTAGCTAAACCCCATGCTGTGTGTCAAGGTGGTGAACCCTCTTTCATGCATTTTGGACCTGCCATCTGACAGTGTCGTTCTTGTATCAGAAGAGACAATAAACAATCCACCCCTATTCACACTCTTTACACTACTCATTTTTTCATAGACTCTTGTCTTTTCCAGGCAGAAGAGTCCTGGTCTACTTTGTCATTCCTGATATGATGTGCGTGAATCTACAAGTTAGATGAAAATTAAATCGCTTTGTTCAAGAAGTGCTAGAGTGGATCGATGAAGAGAAATGCTCAAGCACCAGTAAACAGGGAACCAGGAAAATGGTTAGGCTTTAGTAGACGTGGTACTTCTAGCCCACGGCTCTGCCAGGGACAGGCGGCTGGAACTCCTGTCTCAGTCCCTGCGGGTGGTTCTCTGGAGCGGCCGACATTCCTCCAGTATTTACCAGAAAAAGCAAAACCTCATGTTTTCCATGTTCCCTATTTTCCCATCACAGCTGTAGAAAGCCCAGTGAGAAGAGACATCCTTCATGCTCTAGGAGCTGTGCCGGGAAACCCTTTCTTCCCCTAAAACATGTTTTTCTCCTGACTTCTTCTGTAAGGGAGCTAAACTGGAAAACTGCTTGCAGATTACCCTGCCCCTCCCAAAGGCGTCAACTGATCAGGGAAGAATGGTTGCTCTCCCTGAAAATGGTGATTAAGATGGCGAGTGAGCACAGTGCCCTTGTGTTCACGCACATGCACTGCCCTCGTGGCACTGCTGCCGGCACGTGTCCTGGGTGAAGGTGTACCTGGCTGGGAGGCAAGGAAATCTTTATGGATGACGACTCCCGAAAGTGAATTTGGGCTGACAGTATCATTCGTTGCATACATGAACGTTGTCGTGACATCTCCGACTCCATCCTATCGTACCGCCTTTTCAACTCACACTAAAATTCATAAGGAGAGCAGCACAATGACTGAGTTTAAAACTTTGTCTTTAAAGTGGCTTTAAAGCTTAATGCTGTCTTATCACACTTGGGGATGTTACAGATGGAGTGGGGACCAAGATACTGAAGCACCAGTGTTTCCTTAAAAATAGATTACATTCCTAGTGACCTTCCACCACCATACGTTATCTGGAACTGAAGCTGAATAAGCGAGTCAGTGATTTCGTTTCCATGGTTGGAAGCAATAGATTTGAGATGTTCACTCTCCTCCTTCCCCATTCAAACGAGAATGCAATCTTTGCAAAGCACTGCTTTCATTTAGCTATACCCAGTTGGTACTTGTTGCCAAATGGAATGTGGATGTGCCTCAGAGAAGATCACTCTTGACTAATGAAATGGCAATTAGTTTATGCAACTTATTAGCATTAGTATTTATTTTACTTCACAATATTACCTAAAAGCATCTCGGAGAAATTTAAACTGCAGCATTATCTGTTCAATGCTATCTTTTAAATAAATCGTCCTACTAAATGTAAAAAGCTGGCATTTGTAGTGCGTGCACCTATGTTATCATCGTCGCAAAGCAGATGCAGAATGTAAGGCGACTTGAACAATCAGCACTGTAATTTGCACAGTAACATTGTTTTAGATCTAATTAGTGCTTATGCAGATCCCTTACAAAAATGTGAAAACCGCACCAGGATGTAATTGTTAATGAATTTAGTGCAAAGCACATCTGCATAAATTCCATTTCAGCAAAAAAAAAAACCCCCAACCTCTAAGTTCAACTGCTATTTGCTCAAGAGCCAAAACACTGTGAATTGTGCCCACTATGTTTTAGCCTTGCTCTGCTGGCTTTGATATTTCAAATAAATACTACAAAGTTAAAGCCTCCAGCTGCAGACCAACCCATCTGTAGATGTTTGTTATATTTGGCAGTATTCAAAGATGATTTGCCTTCCTGCTGAAAAATAAAATAAAAAAAGAGGTTCTCTCAGCAAAAAACCAAAATTGAAATACTTATCAGCCAAAAAATAAAGTTTAAAAATATTCTGTGTGGGTCAAGTGGCAGAACTTCTGGAACAGCAGGCGTGCATGTATACTGCGCCTCTAGCTTGAACTCTATACCTTGCTCCATGTGTGTGCATAAGTCCATGGGCAGCTGTCTCTCTCTGGTCTGCAGAACATATCCATGGCTAACGAGGAGTGCCACTAATGAACGCAGTTAATTGATCTTACACTTCATGCAACAGCTACCTTAGAAACTGCTTGTCGGCCCTTCAAGAATAGCATCAAGATCTACTCCACATACCTTTGTTTCTTCAGAGCTGTTTTCTGGGTTTCAGACAGAGCTCTGGAGTTGGTCTTCCAACAAAGAACTGGGCTCAGAGGTTTTTGTACCAGCATCAGAAATCTCACTCAAGAGTTCGAAGTTTGTCATGAGTGAGTGTCAAGATGAGAACATCTATTTGCTGGGTCTTGGCTTTATTTATGGCCTTTATATGCAAATGTAACTCAGATGGACCTTGCAGCTACCAAGCCTTCAGTAAACTCTTTTGTAGGCTTCTTTATGGAAGTCTTGGATCCATAGTTTTCCTCCCTGGATAGAGTGAAGATGGTTTTTACAAGACCAGGTAATAATGTGGTGGTTCTGACTGGCATTAGCCCATAGCAGGGTTGGGGGAGCATCAGAGCAGGAGTGAGGAACATCCAAAACAGCGACCGTGCCTGTCTTCCTACCCTGGTCTTCCTCAAAAGCAACTTCTGACAAACTCAGGTCACTCAGAACAAGTAAGTGACCCAAAATCAGAAGTTACATAGTGTGTGATACTGGAGAGGTCTTACACACCAGGACATTGATACCTATAGACACAAGGGACATATACTTGAAAGAGATTATCAGTCTTGGTCTTATTTTTTTAATTTCTGGCAGTTTTTCCCCCAAATCTGGCATCCACAGTCTGGCTTGGATCCTTTCCCTTGGTTATCATTATTTGAAGCATTTTTTGTATCTGCAGTTTTTTAAAAAGCATCATTTTAGTTTTGCATCCACAAGGTCTGCCTGTGCCTTTTGTCTAAGAAATCAGAATGGATTCATGGAAGAGGTGGGGATGGCGGTGCAATTCAGAGAGTGATCTCTTACTTCAGGCTCCGTCACAGACTTCCTGTGGTGATTAAATCCGGCAAGCAATTTAACCTTCCATACCTTTATCCTCCATTTCTGAAAATGAGAAATGATAGCATAGGTTGACCTGACCGAGATGTTCATGATGAATGACTACGTTAAAGACGCTGAGACATTCAGATATCATCTCACAGACCTACCTAAAAATCTTAATATCATCTAGATTCTTGGATTGAAATAGATAGATTTATAGATGAGTCTAGTGAAAATCTTCATGAGACTGCGATCCATAAATTTGTTAAAAGGAGATCAGTAAGATACATTCTGGCTAGCAGGCTTCACGTTTCCTTTGGCCAGCAAAAGCACGTGCTAAATGCCCAAGGCCCACTGCACTTTGAGTTTCAGATGATCCCATGCCGGCGACAACTGCTGGGTCAGCCCCGCGGCGACTGAACTGCCCTGCCAAGCCACGAGCAGTGGGTGTTCACGCTGCAACCTCGAGAGCCCCGGGGAGCAACAGCAGAGGAACAAGAGGGAACCACAGTAGACCTGTATGTGATGGAACTGGAGGGGAACACCTGACACACCGCGAGACCACGACAGCATTGTGTCTTGGTTGTACATATCCGTTTCTTCATATAGGTGTGCACCCTTTCTTACAAAAAACTCCCCTGCCCTGCTGAGTTCTGCACAAAGGACCAAGAGAGAAGATCTCCTGCTGTGTGTCTTCCAGTTTGAACCAACAAGCAACCAACTTAAACCAAGCTTTTCATCTCCCCCTCTTCTTCTGCATTCTTTAGTAGAATCCAGATTTCTGGGACCAAAAGATCCATTTCTATCAAAAGGTTATTACCGAGGTTTTCCAAAATGACAACTTAGGTTGCACAGGGGTTTTTTTTAACATGATATTTGCAAATGTGGAGGACTTAAGGGACCGTGGGAAAGAGAAAGACTCTGGTAGACAGTAGAACATGATGGCAGGAGAAGTGGAGATGAGAAGGTCGACCAAAGGAACGGAAGGAGGTGAGAGGAAGGTGAGGAGGACAGAGAGAAGCGGGCATCGTTAAAAGGAAACGAGGAGACAAAGAACAGGGTAGACACGCGTGAACGGCACAGGACGCTTCCTTTCCAAGAGCCTCAAATCTCAGCAGTCATCTTAGTTTTCTGTTTTGTGAGGAGAAGTAAGCACTGCACAAAGATGAGGGGACAGAAATTCATTGAATGCAACTGGTTTGCACCCACTTATGGTGGCGGTGAGTTTTGGCTGGTATGCTGAGGGCATTAGGAAACTGTTCCCATTCAGAAGATAGAGGTTGTGGGCACCCACTATAACTGTTTTCCCTTTTGTTCCCTCAGGGTTGATAAAATAAAAATCTCCTAGTTTTTCTGAATAGATCTTCAAGTACTTCACAGTTTCCAGCATCCAAAGCCTTGTTTTACACGCTGGAAAGCGAGGAGGTACATGAGCTACCCAGGGTAATGGCAGCCAGCGATACAACCAGTCTCTCATCTCCTGATCTGCTCCCACATCACTGGCCCGGCCCTTGGAAGGGGCCACCAGAAAGATTTTTCCACTTGAGTAGCAATTAATGCTTCTATCTTTTTGTTGTTGTTGTTGTTCAGTTTGGATTTTTTTTTATTTGCTTGTGTTTCAGGCATTTCTCTGTACCCTTCACCTGTTGCTGGGGATGACCGTGTGCATCTGCTTCTTTTGAGAACTGGTTCCTCCAAGCAGTTGGTGGTGCGACTTGAGCAGCCGTGGGAGGCGAGGTGCAACGCTGGCCTGGACCGAGAAGGAGCCAAAATGGGAGTCCTGAGGAACCCCAGGAGGGGGAAAGCCTCTCCTCTGTCAGCACACTGGCTGAAACCTGGCATACGGGGAGGACAAGCAGAGGTTTTCTTCCTTGCTCTGAGAGCCCTTCTCATGTAAACTGTGCAGGATAGAAAATTCAGCTGTTCCTCTTTCCCGCAGGTTAGCACAGATAATAAAGGCGCTTCACTCCTTGCTTTCAGATATTTTTCTAAACAGTTTTGATCCCTGAAACATTTATACTAACAAAGAAATTCCACTGCCTCCTCGTCTCCCTCCCTCCCGCCCCCACCCCAATAACTTGCTCTGTCTTGTATCTCCGACTTGATTTTTGGCATATATTTGCATACATTAGAAACGGAGAGAGGATTAAAGTTTAAGAGGAAATTGTGGCTAGTGTGAAAGGGGAACAAAAGGACATCTGTGAAGTAGCCCACAACTGGCAAGGAAAGCTATTCCACCTCCAGCACCAGCTGCAGGGGAAGTGGTGCCCACTACCCCAACAAGACCTTCTTTGTTTTGCTGCGAAAACTGGGAGGGGCGGCTTTTAAAGCGACACAATTTGAGGTGAGGAGCTTCCCTCTTTGCTGCTCTATTCCAATATTATATGGCAACAGATGTTTCCTAAGGAATTAATTCCTCCCACTATTACCCCCAAAAAATCTTCCAAATGCAAAGGGAGCGCAGATTCACGGTGCTGGGTCTCTCTGCACCCGCAGGCAGGCGTGCAGGAGTCACGGCTGCCGCTCCCTCCGGGCCCACCAGCCCTCCTAAACCTGCCACCTCCTCCCACGGCAGAGGAGGGCATTTTCGGCACCGCTTGGTCCCCCAGCAGCAGAAGGAGCTGGGGGCTGCGCGGAGGACGTGGGAGGTGGGGGAAGGCGATGGGGGACGGAAAGCAAGCTGGGGCTGAAGGGGAAGCTTGAGAGTAAAAGAAGAGGAGGATGAAAAGATGCAAACTGCAGGAAGAAATGTTGTGTGCAAAGCTGGCTGTGAGTGAGATAAGAAGGAATTGAGCCTGCTCCCAGGAGGAACGGCAGAGAGGAAAGAGATGGGGAAACACAGGAAGGCAAACCTTATCCCATCCAGTTGCAGGACTCACATTTTAATTCTGAAATGGTGGAAGCTCTCTGACTGCATTATAAATGTCCTCCTAATAGTCAGTGAAAACAATACTCCAAAGTCTTGCTTGCCTTCTCCTTGCAGATCCCCTAGAAAGTATAATGTGCTCATCCTCTCACTGGGGATCCCAAAAAGAGCAGTGTCTGGAGGCAGACTAGTCAAATCTCTCTCCTAATATTTCCTTTTCTCAAAGTGCTGCAGCCAGTCCGCCATCAATAGTCCCTGAAAATAGGGTTTTCTGCCATGAGTCTGTAAGGCATGAGATCTAAAGCTTACGTCTTTCCTTCCCAGGTGTAAGAAGAACTTGGACTGCTTGGCTCCATTCCCGACTCTGCCTTGGTTAACCTCCTGCTTGGAGACCGTGAGGTCAAAATCAGTCCTGTGAGTTTTGCCCATGAGAGACTCACGGCAACGTAACGGTGACAACCACCCAGCGTGTGCCGCAGACTGCCCGGTGCACGCAGCGCGCATGTTGCGATGAGTATCTTCCCAACAGACCCATCCATACTATTTCTATCGGGCTGGCAGAGTCCTCCCTGCCTTCTACCATCATTAAGCTTTAATTAAAAAATAAAAGTGGCTCCAACCATCAGCTTTATATTACTTTCATTACCAATCAGCCAAACCAAAAAAAAACCCTGCACGGGCTTTCATTTGAACATATGCAACTAAATGTTTTTAGAAGTCTCTGGAAACTCTCACGTGTCGATTTGACTTTTCTGTAAATCACTCAGTAACTGCCAGGCTCCCTTTTTTCCTTATGTGTGCACTTGGAAGAGGAGGAGAGGAGGATATCTAAGCTTACAGCATTCCCAGGAGGGGCAGAGCTGAGCTTTTTCAAGGGTTTTTTTTGTAACTTGGTTTTTCAATTTGTTCCCGTTAAAATAGGGTGGGATTTCTTCTTAAAGATGAGAATTATAGCTGGAAGTACTGTCTAATACAAGTACTAACTGCTCAGCTCAAGGCCATGCAGTTTTTAAGGACATGTGCAGCAAGGACACATGGGGAAGTTTTAGAAAAATAATCTTACTACTACATGTGATTTTGTAGGAAAAAAATTATTTTAATTCTTGAAATTGTAACCTGATTTTTGCTGTTGTTGGCAAACCCATGTTTAAGCTGATATGTTTCTAGTTGGAAAAGTCCCGAATCCTGGTCTGTGAGGGGAAAATGAAGCGCTGGCTGCCACTGAAAAAGTTTACATTTCTACCCGTCGTTGTCCTCATAAGCTGCTACATGGTATCTTCTGATGAAGGTTGACTAGTAAGATGGATATGAAAACTCTTGTGTTTATCTATACTGATAAAATATATCTGACAAGATAAAAAAAAGATCATTGTTAATCGTCAAGGCTGAAAAATAGCCTAGAATATGAAAGAAGAGATCATATTTTTTCCTGGCTCTCATTAGCTGAAATAAGCTGACTTTCCATTTCGGGCTCCGCTGGCTCCCATGTCGGTGTGGATGCTACCAGCCAAGTAGACCAAGTCTCCTTGCTTCCCCCTGTGTTGGCTCCCGGTCACTGTGGAATAGGCTGTGTGTATTTCACAGGCAGAGTTAGGCATTCTGTATGGAGTTTGAGGGTTAACGGTGATACGGCTGATGCACCAGAAGGAAAACAGCCCAGGTGCCCATTACATAAAAACTGTTGCTCTTTAGAACTTGCTCCACAAAAACCAGGAAAAATTTATGTTCATCACTAAAATGGTAGCATGGCTATGCTGGTGAAAGAAACAGATCTCAAGAATAAGAGGGTGCCATTTTTTCATAGCAGTCTCAAGGTAAAACTGTCCTGAAAGATGGTGCAGTGAGTAGCCAAATCGTGTCGAACTGAGGAACCCGTTCAGAAGATCCAAGTATGGAGACAGACAACCGCTTAATGTGAGAGGTGGTTCGTCTCGGGTTGACTGGACCTGACTTAGAGAAGAACCGAGTGACTTGGAACAGAGCAGAACAGAACAGAACTAGACTAAACTAGATGAGTTCAGTTGGAAGGGACCTACAAGGATCATCTAGTCCAACTGCCTGACCGCTTCAGGGCAAGGGGACTAGATGTTCATCTGTTTTTAATGTATTTATTTTTTTGCCACACACCTGTTGGATATTAGCACGTATTCATCGTGGTGTGTGAAGATTTTTCCTTTATGCTTACTGGCTGATTGAAAAAGAAAATAATAAGCAAAAGAAATATATGCATTTCAAAGTATTGAAAATATTGTAAGTTTTCCTCTGTTTTCACAAGTGAACTCTACAGTAAGCACGTTCCCAAGCGGCCGTTCGCTGTTCCAACACTATTCTGTGACCTTTTCTGAAAGTACACAATCTAGTGCTGATTCAGGACAACGTTTTGTGCCATGGCAGCCCATCATTGGCAGGAGAAAGAAAAGCAAGGATCCAACCCAGATGTTTCTCAGAATGTTCTGATAAACTCAAGATTTTAATGGCATTTGCTACAATAGAAAAATAATGAGAAAAGGGGGAGAAAAAGGCGAGTGGGAATGCTGGGCAGTCATGCAGAGGTGATCACTAAATGTCCTTTATGTACCCAATTTGTTCTTGATACTTAAGGACACTGTGGTGCTTGTACATGAACTGGAGCCACTTGTCTCTAGAAAGGCTGCCAGGATTAAATCAGTAAGAAATTGTTTATTCAGCCTGTTCAAACAAAAAATGAATTGTTTTGATGAATGAGATTTTTTTTTTTAATGAATTAGCACATGCCGTGCCAGTAGTTTTTAAATGTAAAGCACTGAGAAGGTTTTTTTTTTTCTCCTTTCATTCTGACATAACTGCCCTGAAATAACTGAAGTATCAGGGCTCCTGCAGCGACACATTGCATTGTGTATTCCGAAGGACATCATTGCAACTGTAGGTAGACAAACCACTTTAAAAAACCAAACCAACAACAAGAAGCAAAGAAACAAAAAAACCCCCTTCATACATTGTATATGTTCTGTAGTAGCTTTGATAACACCATCCTTATTTTCGGCGTTTCAGTTAAAAGTACTTTCAGTGATGATGGACATTTTTAAGTTCCTCCATTAGGATTATTACCTCACGGCATAACTCTTCAGATTCTTTTGAGAGAGGACTTAATAATGGTGCTACGTTGCAAGTATCAAACTAAGCCCTCACCTTCCCTCCTGTTTTCCGTAGGGAACTAACCTTCCACTTGTGGAAAGCCGTGTGCCTGCCGACGCTGAGGTTACCGACAGTGGGGAGACCACCGCCACACTTTTACCTTGGGAAAGGTCAGAAGTATCACCGGTCCTCGCTGGTTGCTTCCGCCGTTCTTCTGCGAGGGGTGGAAAAGCCGGTACGCCTCCTTCTCCCCTGGCACTACGGCAGCACAAATCGGTGGTTTCAGCTGATGCGACCCATTCTGCATTGAAGCAATTTGGGATAATCCCAAGGCCATGAGCAGTGGCAAGTGCCAGAAAGGTAGTAATGGCTTTAGGTGCACAATGTTTGCAAAATTAAGGTCTGTGACCATACGTTTGATTTTGGTCTAACTCTTCAAAATGCTACCTGGATCCAGAAAGAAGTATCAGTCCGTGTGTTACAGCCCTGGCTGGGGCAGAGCACAAAATAGCTGTGCAGAACAACTGGCAGCTTGGTTACAGAGACCTGGAACCAGACAGAGGTCTTACAAGTAAGGTCGACAGGGTTTGGGCTGTGCAAGGGTGTAGTAGGTACATTCACGAGGGGTAAGTTGAGTTACATTTTTGATGTGAAAAAAACCCCAAACCCAACAACCCAAAATCGTACAGAGGTTCATCTTGTCTATGTGAGTACTTTCAATATTTCAACTTCAGTTATTAAGAATGAGACGACTCATATTTACTAAATCTGATACATTTCCCCTGTTGTTAGAGCATCCATGGCATTGGCATAAACTAGTTTACACACTGCTCATGTCCAGGAATGTGAAAATTGGTTCACCTTGGAAGAAACGTGTGGCATCAGGCAAGATGAGGTCATGCCCATTGAAACTCCAACATCATACCCTCTCTGGCTGGAAGGGGCATGGTGGCTGGAAAAGCCCTCAGTGGTAATTAGTGAACTAAGCTTGCTCCACACTGAAGGCAGGGAATCTGGCACGGAAAACCTCTGAAAGCTTTTCCATCTCATTCCAAATTGGCCACCATAGTAGCATAACTAAGACAACGGGGATATTATATTTGGAAACATGGTACTAATAATAGGTTACCTTATTTAAGGAGCATCTCTTCCCCTGGTAAGTTTTGGAGATGCCTCTAGCTGAAAGAAGGGAGAGTGAAGAGAGAATTCACTGATATACTTGGAAAACAAATAGCCAAAAATCTAAATTACAGTTCAGAAACCACATCACCAAGTCCATTTTATTTTAAAGGCTTTCTCAACCCTTTGCTTTCAAAAATAAACATGAAAGAAATAACAAACATAAAAAAGAAATAACAAATACAGAAATCTATACTGGTTGTCTCTCCTGCTGTGTTGATTGCTTTCTGTTAAAGTTATCATTTGATGAAGCAGAACATTTGTGACCTGCTTTGATCAAATGCCATGACATGCAGGAGTGCTTCCAGGGCACCCAGCCTCACCTGATTCCCCGAAGCAACAAGCCCTTCAGTAACTGGTGGTTCTTCCTGGCAAGACCTTCCTCCATTTTATTGCTCAATAGACTAGTCAATTAAGACAGCAAACTGGTAATGAAACTCCACATTTTAGCCATATTTAGAAAATCTTAGGAAACACTGCCTAATCTCCACACCTAGATAGCTTTATCCCTGCTCGCACTTGGATTACATTTCTTTGGTTCATCTTTTAGACAGTAATAGCTAATGTTTACAGAGCTTTCACATCAGGCCTTGGGTTTATGTTACAGTCTGCATGTTTTTACTGTTTCTTCTGCCTACTGATAGAGCAGATGGGCAAGTATTGCTGGTTTCACTTTACCGGTGGTGGAATGAGCATGCAGAAGGCTTGGGAAATGTAACCAAATTCGGGGTTACACCAAACTAGTGACTAGGCTGGTACAGGAACAGTTCTCCAACCAGCATCCCTGAAAGATGAACAGTGCTCTTGTAAAGCTGCCCTCATGCTTTCTGAAAGTGTTGAGGGCAAGAAAGCTTTCTGCCACAGGCATGAATAAACGGCAATAGTGACCTCCTGATGGGCTGGTTTCTGGTACCCTGAGTCACTCGGAATAACAGCTTGGTCAGTGAATTGGTCTCATGGAGGGAACGCTAACTGGAGTGAGGGAGGGCATCTGAAGGTCACCGTGTAGAGCAACGTGGCTTGGCCACCTGGAGCACGCAGGCTCAGCTCTTCTTAATCAGTCCCCACCCCATCCCCATCTTTCTGAGTTTCTGTTGCAGCTCATGGATCCTGCAAGGAACTGAGGTTGCTCTCTAGCACCTTGGTGACCACCATCGCCTTCCCTTGCCTGCAGCTGATGCTGCTGCCTTTGAGTCCATCTTATGCTTCTTACCCCACTTTTTAAACAGACAAATGTCTGTGCTCTTGACAGTTGGTCCATCCCTACCAGAACTTCACAGCCTTTGGTGAAATTTTTCCGAGACTTATTTCCCTGATGCCTGAAGGGCAGATGTTGCCCCTGCTAGAGCCCAGCCCAGGAGAGGCCGTACACCTTGGCAGAGGAGGCGCAGGGTGCTCGCACAGGAGCCTCCACTGGGGGTTTCCCTGAAAAGGGACAGGCAGGAGAAAGCTACAAGGTTCTTGACAAAATAAAGTCTGCTTTCTCTATTTTCCATCACACAACGACGAAATGTTCTCACCTTGATGGTGGTGTATTGATAATGAATACTCCGTGCTGTTCTTGTTTTGTATGGCATTGCTCTCTTAAAGTCTGGTAATGTACATACACACACATCCCCTCACACACATACCCAAATCTATTACAAAATTTTCTGCTGAGATTCTCCACCAACTGAAAACAGAGCCACCGCCAGTTGTACCAATATGTCAAAATGTGCAGTAGGGTTTCTGCAGAGTTTGGAGCACTCTTCTGCAAGTGGTGTGAATGAGTAGCTGATAGCACTAGGAGTAGGGTAGGAATAATTAAAAAAAGATCTTTTCAAGGGTCAGGGGAAGGTCAAAGACCCATATAAGTCTAGAGAAAGATGAGTAACTACAGGAAATTTTAAGGACAAAGGAAAATAATTAAGCAAAGCTGAGGAGCAGATGGGGTAGGGGAAGGAGGAAGAAGAGGGGTATAATGCTGGATCACCTTCTGCACTGTAATTTAGTTTTTCTTCCCCAGAGGAGCACATCTGGTATGCTTTCTGTGAGCTGGACTGCTTGAGCTTCACCTGAAAATGCAACCCCTTCTCCCACCCCTCCCCTGTGACAGAGAATCTGCCATTTAAAAAGCCAAACTAAAACCTCTCCACTAACAGTTCTACTTGTGTTTGACCTTAAAAGGCTGGATCATTCTGGGGGTAATCCCAGAAGCTGGCAGCAGCTTGGGGCAGTCTCCAAGGAGGACAGAAGGAAGCTCAGCGTTCCCAGCAAGCAGATTCCTTGCCTCCTCACCATTGTCCGGAGTGGCCCTTTCCGAGTTTCACGCTGTGAAAACTGGCTTTCAGAACACTTCCTTCCCCAGATAACCAGTGTCCACTTCACTTTGCATAGACCAAGCTCATTTAGACTGACCTATCTGCTACTTTGGGCTATTTTACTTAGTTTGTTCCCTGGATTTAAGGTCCTCCTAATGACCTTGGCTGAGATGGTTTAATACGATGACTGGTAACACTGTGCTGACGTGGTCTTGGGCAACAACTCTGCTTTCACAGCCTTATCAAAGTCGAGTGGCTGGGTAGGTAAAGTGAATCATCTTACACCAGGGATGAGCCCCTGTTCAAGACGACGGGGTTCAGCTCCCGTCAACATTACCTCGTTTCCTCCCATCTTTCCAACCACAGACATAATACCTAATAATACCTAAACCAAATAATACCTACGTAGCAAAACTCCATGTAGGCAGGGACATCCCTACGGACAGAAAAGGTAGGGGTGAAATGGAGAGGATGCCCACTTCTCCTCTCCTCCTTCAGCAGTGTATGCTGAAGCCATTGAGATTCCTCCAGCTTTGAACCAGTATATCTAAGAACCAAATCTGGTTCTGCACTTGGCAGAAGCACAGATACAGAAACATGATGCACAGCCAGATCTGCAAATAAAGAGCTGCTAGATTAAAGGGCAGATATACAGTACATGTTTTGCTTTCCTGGTAGCCTGGAGAGAACCACCCAGACTTCTAACTTGTGTACGTATACTTTCAAAAGGGCAAAAATGTTGCTTTCATAAATTAATTTCACACACTTTACAGAGATAAAAATAATCACTGTGACATTTTGTTTGTCTTCCGTTTTTCCTGTGTGCAAGCAGCCAGCTCTCAATTACTTACAGCCCTAAATTTGTTCCGCTCAATTGTGAAAAGCCCCCGCAATATTCAACAGGAGGGGAAGAATTCTGATTTGTGGAAAGTCATCGTGTTTGCAAAGAAAGCAAATTTCCTCCTCTCCCAATATGCTGTATATATCAGCCAAAACAAGACTCTTATACTGAGTGCCAACTGGTATGAATTCCAACCATTTTATGTATTATATATTAATATTATAAAAATATGCACCCCGATTTTTTATAACAAGAGAATTTGTTGTGGCAATATCTGACACCACTTCTGAACTGACGTAGATGCGACAGCCTAACAAAAACATGCCTGCCAGCATGATGGCATTGGTTATGGATACGGAATTGCCTTGACAATTCACGGGGTTCTGTACTGGCTTTTCTTCAGTAACAACCACATCAGACCTGCTGAGCTTTTCTCTAGCTAATTATTACACTCTAAGCTCAACCGGGTCTAAAAAAAATAAAGTTTTGGTTAAGTTTCTTCTTTTATTACAAGTAACAGAAACGGTACAGACACTAGTTTGTTGTTAATTTTTTTTTTGCTGATGCCTACTGGGTGACTGCCCTGGATACTTCAGCTGGATTCAGAGAAGACCCTTTCTTTTTCCTGGGAAATCTCATCTCCATTACCCTCCATGAGGGAAGATGCCTCATAGGAGACATCTTTGTCGTTTCAGCGTGTGATGAAGAAAAGCGTTGCATAAACTCGGAGAGGGCTCCAGAGATCCCGTGTGTGTGCGCGTGGAATGTGCACAGACTGCCCTGAAAGTCTGGGATCAGCACACAGGTTTTTGTCAGGTGTGCTGAGTACAGAGTCAGGGTACAGCACTGGATGGGATCATACGTGGATCTGGGAAGAAAGCTCCCACTCTGTGAAAACAGGTGGGGATGACAGGAGAGAGCAAGTGTTAATTAACGCCAAGTGCCTCTTCAGTGCAATCCTTGTCTCCTGGTGTTTAAATATATGGGAACTTAGAAACTTGGGCTGATAATGTATCTGAAGATATAAAATCACATAATTACATGTTTTCTCATGCAAATTCAGTGGGTCCTGCCTTATGGTGGTGCAGATCAAGACTACTGCTGTGGGGCAGTGGATGTAAGTGTATGTCCAGCACCGCAAGCAAAGGATGCACAACAGGCGCCACTGGAAGGATGAGACCCTTGAGTGGTGGTGCAGCCTTGTCCTGTCATTTGTCCGCCAGTCTCACGAATTGTATCTCCAAGACTGGCACACGTACTGATTAGTGGGTGGTTATGACAGAAGTAAATTAGATGCTCTGTTTACATAATTACCAACAGGTAAGACAAAGCCGACCGCTGCGCTCCCTACTCATAGTATCTCGCCTGGATAGGGGAGGTTTGCGGGGCTTCAGGCCTTAGGGGCACATGTTTCCGTGGGCCCCTTGGGAGGGTCACAAGCGCCTTTTGAATTTCCCGGTTGGCAGCGCCGGGAAGCCCTGGCCGCAGCGAGGCGTCCCCGGGGCGCGGGGCGAGGTGCGGGCAGCTGCTGGCGGGGATTAGGAGCATCTGCCCCTGCCAGGCGCTGCTGTGGGGGCCCTTCACCAGACGTTTTTGTGTGCTGGTCACCTCCCACGTAGGAGACAGCTGTTCCTGCTCCTTCTTATCCAAACACTTGCTTCCCTTCAACCTTTGCTTTCTTAAGCTGCCAGCTTCTGGGTCGCGGTCCTGTGAAATAGATAGCTGTCTCCTTGATCAGTCAACCTCATTGACTTCAAAGAGCAAGACTGCAAAAGTTGGTGTAAACCACATTTTTTGTTAGCAAGGTGCTTTTCCTGTTTCTCCCCTTTCGCTCTCCCTTTTCCTTTCTGTTTCCTTTTTCCTTTTCCTCTCTTTCTTCCTCTTCTCCTCCCTCTCCCTCAAAACAGAAGTGATTTCCAGCTGTTTTCTGTCAGACCAGGAAAGGCTTCCCCTCGGACTCTCCTGTTAGATTCTAGATCCCCTCCGTACCCCACTGGGTTTTTTCACCTTTCCCTTCCGGGAAACCTACTCCTTTATGCTGGTTATAGGTACAGAATCATCGCAGCTCCAGGAAATGAGTGGTCCCATTTTCTAATATTGATGGTGTGTGTAGGACTCATTTCCCCTTCAGCAGCGTGCTATTAGCATTGCTATTAGTATTGTTAATCGTAACTGTGCAACAAGCGTTGCAGAAGTAGCGGGCCCAGAATCAGGACCTCACTTCAAGCCTGAATTGCTTAAAAGTACCTGAACACCTGAAAACATAAGTAAGAAGCAACTCCACTGCAGGGACGACTACCAAGATGCTGAAGATGAGAAGCCCCAAAGAGATTATTCTAATAATTTCCACGCTGTCTGAACATCAGCTGCTTTTAAGGCAGCGTTGCAGATGAAAAGAGCAAAGAATATAGAAACCTACTGGAAGGCAGCGAAGCCTGATGTGTAGCCCTTCAGCACTGAGGGTTTGTGGCTGTAGAGCTGAATTAAACATAATTCAGCAATATCTGTGCCAGAAATCTCAATAAACTGTGCTTCATCCAAGATCCTGGTGTGCTGGGTACCAGAAAGCGAAGAAAAGAATATCCCAGTGAGACAAAACAAGCATCATCAGTTTTTATCATGCTCTGCGATGCCATTTGTAACAGTGAGTGCCTTTCCTCCTTGGAGAAGGTTCCTCTGCGGGGTCCAGGGAGGGGAGGCTGTGCAAACCCTGCCCAGGCTCATCAGCTGAAATGAAATACAGACCCGTGCCTGGTATCTGAAAAGAGTGAGAGCGCGCTGCAGCTGGCTTTGCCCTTCGCGGGTTTGTACTCTCGGGTTGCAAGTGAAAAGGGGCACCTCGGATGAAAGCGGAGGCTGGTTGCACAGACTCAAGAAGACAAAGGTGACCCAGCGCTGCCAGAAAAATGAGGCTGTCTTTCCCACAGTGATTGCAGCTACTGTGAGACAGAATTAGACCTCTGAAGAGCCAGGACATGGGGTTCTTCTGAGTACATGGATAGATCCAATACTGAAATTTCATATTTGGATGGGAAAGGAAAGTCCAGTCTAGATGGAAAAAATACTGTACAGTTCTTGAGTGTGCAAAGCCCAGTAAATCTCAAAGACAGAACCTGCAGAGACATTTGTCCTCTCTCAGCCACAGCCACGTCAGAAAGCCTGCAGTAGCCAAGAAAAAGCAGACGATGTAATGAGATGACTCTCACCCAGCCCTGTATATCATTACTTATTTTATCTTCCAAGGCGAACGTACAGGTATTGGGCCCTAGTCCAGGAAAGCACTTAGGGCTGTGTTCTGATAGCATGCAGGAGAACAATACTTTGCTCAGCAAACAGCACCAGTGAAGTCTTCGGGGCGATTTATGGAGTGAGATTTGCGCAGTGTAAAGGACCCAGCATTTGTTTCCTGAGCATCTGTGTAGCGCTGACCCCAGCGATGCAACTCGCTGCCGGAGGTTGTTCGCGTGCGCACGTGCCCGGCTCATAGACCTAAGAGGAGGCAAGCGGGGCAGACCTGCCTGCCCGACTCCCTCTTGAAGCCTGCAGTGAAAACAGTCGGCAAGGGACCTCCGGGATTTGGGAACTGGCTGCAAGCGCACACCTGCCCTCTGGGCCAGGAGAGCCTGTGTCGGGGCACGGGCTGTTAGTTCCCCATTCTTTAACTCCAGAAACTGTTCAGAGGGGAAGCCAGAGGTACCTCTAGATGGAAGTGCAAACACTCTGGATTAATGTCAGGCTAGGAGAAGTGAGTCTCCTTCCTCTCTCCAGGGCCCCAGGAAGATCCCCAGTGTGCAGCCTAAGCACCTAGACCAGTCCTGGGCAAATGATGTGGGGAGCCGGTAAGCTTGAAAATACCCTGGTTCAGAGCCCAAGGAGAGACTTCCATTGACCTAATTGAGTTTTGAATCAGAGCCTGCAACAACCTTGCCTGGATCTGAATTTAAGATCTACATAAAACACCGGGGGAAAAAAAAAAACAAACCAACCAACCCTGGACAATTTTCTGATATAGCAAAGAAGTTACGCTGCTAGATGAAAGAGTGCTCATCATTTCAATGAATAGAAATCAGGTTAAAAATTCATTTAGAAAGTTGGATTAACTCCATCAATATAGGAATCGATTCAAGGTAAGGTACAGAATTACAGCAAAAGCTAGTGCCACTCTGTTCATAAACGATTAGTTGGTGACTGCTGCGCTCACCGCGACTGCAGCGACTCCAAGGCTCTGGGCGCTTCACGGGCGGTACATGAAGACACTACTCCTTCTATGCTGGGTGTTAGACTTGGTGCAGCAAAGGCGTGAGGAAGAGATAGAAGCAGTAAGAGGACAGTGTTACCCAGTGAGGACACAGGGCTATTTCGACGGTTTAATAAAAGCTGTGCATGGGGTATTTCGGAAATTAGAAAGCTGGTCTCCCTGGCTGTTGAGGCAGGCGAGGTCAGCCACCTGGCCAGGCACACCACGGCTCCTTGCGGCCGCTGCCCCCGGCCTTCTGTTTTGCGGCAGTGTATCAAAGGCAAGAGGATGAGTGGGTCTTGGTGTCCTGTCCCAGGGGGTTGGGGTACCCAGCCAGACCCAAGAATTTGGAAGTTTTCCCAGGTTCACGCACCAGGAACAGCAGGGAGACAAAAGACTTGCTCAGGTTACACAAGAAGTCTGTGGTGGAGCGGGCTTCTTGATCCTAAACCAGTACCCAACCAACCAGATTTACGTGGTACTGGGAGAGCACGCCATGCGCAGTGGGCAGGACGTGGGTCGGGTAAAGGAGGGGATCATCAAGGCTGGTGCCTGAGCGTACAAATGGCCATTACTCATTATTTACTAACTCAGTGTCCAACCTGCACCTGCTGTCGCAACAGTGTGTGCTTTAATCATATTAGAAAAACTGCACTCCTGCCTCCAAAATCAATTTAATGGAGATGTTGCCTCCATAATATACAGGGCCAGATCCTCAATAAGGCAATCAGCAGAGTTGTGTTGACTTTGGAGAAGATGTAGTGGTTCATATCTGCTGGGGAACTGATCCTTAATCACGGAGTGTTGAGATAAGAGAAAATATTGAGCTGTGATGAGAGCAGCATCTTGAGAATGATTAACAGGCTTCCTTTCTGGGGGGATGAGTGAAATATGGTCTATGCACAGAGAGGTGGCACCATCATAGACAGGAACTAAATCCTACGTGACCATGATTTTGAAGATTTAAGTGGAATAAAAATGGTCCACAGGAGTTAATTTTATGAGTAGGCTTTGGTCTTTTTAGAACATTGTGGACTCAACTCAGAAATTTGGGAAAACTAAGTAAAAATGCAACACCTAATACAAAAACAAAAGGTCGTTGTGTATCATTAAGGGACAGCCACTGCATATACAAAGCAGAGGGAAAAAAAAAGACGTCCATCGTTACCTTTTTTCCACGAACAAATGGGCGCAGTTTACTGTAGGACACGCCAGGGGCAGGAAGCTCATCCCAAGGTCGATAGAAATTTTCTTTGGGGCGTGTGTGTCAGCGTACAAGGGGGGGTAGCTCCCCAGCCCCACCACCCCCCCAGTTGCCACCCAAGCTGGAATATCACACCCCGGCGGTAGCTCTCCGGGGACAGCAGCGAGCCAGCATGTGCAGCAACTGTTTGAAGGGGGGATTAAAGCACGTCGTAAAAGCTTGCGGCCAGAATCAAGAGAGGAATGTTTTCATGAGACATCCGTAGGTTATGAAGCGCTGGGTGTGCAGACAGCTATTAAATAAAAGGCAGAGAGCAAAGCACTCACAAAACTCAGGAAACCACATGTTTATT
Organism: Cariama cristata; assembly: GCF_000690535.1. Lineage (NCBI taxonomy): Eukaryota > Metazoa > Chordata > Aves > Cariamiformes > Cariamidae > Cariama > Cariama cristata. The sequence continues at coordinate 39,513 of NW_009599923.1, forward strand.
TCTTCTCAAGAAGCCCAGCGAGCAGTAGGGCGGCAGCCCAAGTCCTCGTCTCCCTCCCCTCGTGTCGAGCGTTCAGGTTGGCTCCTGCCAGCGCTCGGCCGTTCCCACGTGGCAGGTCGTGACGGGGCCGTGGTGGCTGATGCTGGGAAGAGGTGGCTGTGTGACCCCGCCGACTGGTCCCCGCCGGGGGCCAGCAGCGGTGCCGGCTGCGTGGCCACATCCAGGAAACCAGGCGAGCTATAGGTATTACCTGGGCTTGGCTTGGCGGAAAGAGACCCCTTCTAAATCGCCAGGGCCAGCTCCTCAGCTGGGCGACCTGGAAATGGAAAGTTACTGCAGCTGCACCAGCACAAAGGACCCACTCCTATTTTATGGACGTCTACAGACGGGGTTTGATAGCAGTCTGCTAAGACCGATACCTATCTGTGTGGGAAATGGAGGGACAGGAAATTTGAGTTTTGCTTTGAATATCACCGTTCCTTGTGGCATGGCTAGGACTACAGCTGAGCAGCACAGCTTCGACTTTCTCTACTCCAAACTATTCCCTTTTTTGTTTTATGAGGGTTTAAATTGCAGTTATCGCTTGACATCAAGTGCGGCTGACTAGTGGTTGTGCACTGGACATCACAAGGTAGGGGAGCACATGACAAAACAGAGGACAAAGAATTGCTTAAAATGGCCGAGTACTAAAAACCTCTCCAGCTGTGACACTACATACTCATTTGAGGTTTTTCAAACTGTTAAATATTTTTCAATTCAGTACTTTTATTAGTTTGTCCTGGGTCTTGTCCTTTTTTTTTTTTTTTTTTTTTAATCTTCTTTCCTGTGAATTCACTTTACTAAAAATACCAACCAATGGTCTCTTTGTGCAGCGAAATCAGGTTGGTGAAAACTGGTTTTGTGCAAGCAGCATGATCAAAGGTGCATTCAGAAATATATCCAACAAGTAAGCTCTCTGCAGGGTGTAAGTCTTCTGAAAAGGGAAGCCGAATCCTGCCAGCCCTTCCGTTGCGGGCTCGTGCAGCTATTGAAGGTGACCATGAAGAAGGTTTACAGGATCAGGCCCCAGAGTTCGGCAAAATTTACTTCTGTCTGCTCTCCACAGCATTTGACAGCCAAAAGAAAAGAAGGAATTAATGTCTATTTTAAATCCTTGGCAAGCAACTTCATCTCGTTGCTTATCTTTTCATGGGAATCAAAGGATCCTGCCTCGTTACAGCCACTCGCGGAGTAGGGGCTCGAGGGAGAGCAAGGTATTTGCTTTCTCAGATGAAAATCAGATTCTGACTGGTGGTATTTTCAATGACGTTCAACAAAGCTGCATTGCTAAAGAAAAGGCAATATCATGGCTTCTCCATTTTTTCATTCTTGCCCTAAGTATTGTTCATTTTTCAGCTAAAGAGTTAACCATTGCTGCGGCGCTCACCTGGCGCCCCACTCTTCCTGGTGGCTTCTGTCAAACTCCGTTTTATTGTGAAGCATTGCACTTTTGGACAATATAGCCCACCAATTTGATGGTAAACAGGTCTTGGCTTTAAGACAAAGCTTGTTTTAATCTCCATGATCAGGCTACAGATCTGACCATGTTTTTTAACAAACCTCTTATGAAGAAACCCTATTCATGATTATTATCTATATGAGAATAAAAATGTCTAATTATCTTATATTAAATCTGTATTTATCAATTGTGGCTTTCTCTGGGAAATTGTAATTTGCAGAAATGCTCCACATTCCAGGCTGTAACAGTTGGAGGTGGATGTCCTTAAGGATGGGAAAAAAAGTTCTTTTTTAAATGGCACATTTACTAATTATAAAATGCTCTTATCTCTCTGCAGCCAAAGCCAAAATGAACATGTGCCTTGCACTAAGAAATCCCAGGATTGTCACAACTTGTGCCAGCTGTTGAGGTTATGACACCTGTGCCAGCATCGCCAGCTCTGCCCACTGTCATCTGTTCCAACTGTTCCATCTGCACTGTTTGTACCAATTCTCCCATTTCTGCATCTGTACCTTCTGCAGAAACGGGTCCAACAATGCCAGCTGTGTCATCGGTGCCAAATATGCCAGATGTTCTATTTGTCCACCCTGGGCCAAATCAATGTAGTTTTGTGCTCATTAGTTTTAGCTGGTAGATTCTATTTCACAATTTTTTGAGATGCACTTAGATCGAATCAATTCTAAATCACCACTACAACTGCTTTACATCTATCTCGCCATAAACAGAACTTTATTTGTCATCCCGTGTTCGGTCAAAATTATTTTGATCTTATTAAATCGCGCGAGATGGTACAAATTCTGTCTTAATGACAAGATTTATTTTTTTTTTTCCTGTAGAGGATGTAGCTGCAGAGAAATGAACAGAAAAATATAAGGGTCGTGGTATCCAGGCTGTAAACAATCCCCATGGTTGCAGTAAGAATTGCCCACACATTGATATACCGGCTGAGAAGGGCCTGGTTCCGACCCCTTATTCCAGCACTGCAGAGCAGGAGAAGCCCAGCCGATGCCAGGTGAGTTGCGGCAAGGGACAGAGGCAGACGGAGCTCTGGGCGCGTACTGACCCGCGCACGTTTAGCAGGGCCGTGCTGAGGGTCCGTTCTCCACACAACCGTCCTGCTCAGGAGAGCGCTCCGTGGGGCTGCCGCTGGCCCTCCACAACCGCCCTATGCCTGCACCCAGTCTCAGTAGCCTTTCTGTTGCCAAGTTTAACTGGTATCGATTCGGGTGACATGTGGTCTGCCTTTTCTGTGCTTCGCTCGTGACTAAACATCGGAAAGCCTAATCCGTGAGCCGCTGTTTATTTGGAACCATCATTTACTCACAGGACTGTCCCAGTTTGTGTCCTTGGCCACATCCTGAAAGATCGCACGATGTTCATTGAAGGCGATGGGACTTCTGGGTGCATCGTCTCCTCTGGGATTTGGTGCTCTGGGTCGGTAAGGAAAGTCAAAATTTGGCGCTGTCAGGTTTCTCAAAATAAAGTTCATTCCTGCATAAGAGAACAAGCCCGGGTTTTGCATCCCTGTTTAATACCACTCATAATAGCTTTCACAATAAAACACAAGTAGGACGTAGATGGCATACCATGCTGGCCCAAGGTCTGCAGAGGACCGCGACTGCATGGGTGCTCCTTCCGCACAAGTGACGAGCCCAGACCCGATCCCTGTGGGTCCCGGCTCTGACCCAGCGGCTCCGACGTGAGCTCTGGCTCCAGAGTCCAGCCTGCGAGTTGCTGCGCCTGAGGAACTGGGCGCCGTCGGCACCTACGGCCCCGCATGGGTGCGAGCGCGCTAGACAGCTTGGGACCCGTATGCGGCATCCTGGCGTCCTGGACCTGCGGTGCTGGAGGTGTCACCCGTGGTCCCATCCGCACCCCCCACCACGGCAGAATTACTCATCCCCACCGCAGACAGCAGCGTGGCTCCGGAGAGCGGCAGGCCTGCCCTGCGGGAGCCAGAAAATGGGCTTGCATAAACTCAGTCTGCCACTCCGAGCTATTAAAATGAGCAGAGTTGACAGCTCCTCGTCAAAGGAAGGTACGGGTTAAAAAATAGCGAGTCAGTTAATTTAGGAAAGGGGACCGAGGCAGAGGGAAAAGAGGCATTCAATGGAGAGGAAGGCAGTAGGCACAGCAGGAGGCTGGAGGTCCAGCAGCGTCCTGGAGAC
>NW_009599923.1:43237-43794 GCF_000690535.1 Cariama cristata
GCCCGCCTTGGTCCTGGCCTGCAGCCGTCACAACAAATTTCACTTTAAAAACTCCTTGAGCTCGAGGCGGTTACTGCATGCAAGGGCTCCAAAGCACAGTCCCGTCTGATCTGTTTGTCCCTTTCTTCTATGGGATTAAGGAACAGGGAGAAAACGGAAAGAGAAAATAATAAATAAATGTTTTCTGTGTCTGGTTTGGGTAACAGACTTGGCAGCCAATGAGAGGGACAGATTTCTGATTAAGAAATAGCTCCTGCGGCTTCTCAGGAACAGCTCCGGCTGAAATCTGTGATTCATCACTTTAGAAATTCCTTGGATTTCCCAATCGGGCAACTGAAGGACGCCCCGTGCCCCGGTCTGCGAGCTCCATTGCGGTCGGCGGGCACTTGCCAGGCGCTGTCTTTACTCATACGGCAAATGCCTTGAGATGGGAACTATTTATTTCTATGGTGTTTGCAACAGCGGGTCCCTGGTCTTCACGGAGACTGCTGCAAAACTCCGTCTGACAGCAATAACCGAATAATCGTTTCTCGGCTCCCCAGTCACCGGCGCAGGCT
>NW_009599924.1:0-5653 GCF_000690535.1 Cariama cristata
ATAAATTCTTATTATATTTCTTATATTTCTTGTAATATTACTAATTAATTGGTATTTCTATTTTTCCATTCCTGGTCCATTGCCCCAGGTTCTGACAAAACTGATTTTTTCCAGTGTTGAAGAACAAACATGAACAGATGGGTCTGGGTATTGTACAGCTAAATTAGAACAGTTTATACAAATTATTTTCTCTTAATGTATTACAGTAAGAGCTAGTGATGGAAAAACTCAAGAGAAAAATTACAGCTAAAAACTATCTTTATAAATAAAGCCATTTGAGTGGTCAAATAATGAAAATATGGTCTTGTCTGGCACTTAGGAAATCTGAGTTTTCTTTAATAGCCTTGTACAAACCCATCATCCTTCATTTCAGATCAGTCTATTAACTGTGGATAATAGTGCTTCTTCTTCCCTACCTTTTGCTAGTTTCTCTACCTGGATAGTAAAGCCTTCTATGCAGAAGTTATGTTATAGTTCATTATATTGTTTACAGAAGAAAATGACAAGCATACAAGGACCTTCATTTTGATTAGGACCACTTTACCCTGTGAAATGAACAAGTGTTGTCATTCTTGCCACATGCAGAACAAAATGAATGAGCAACCCAAACTTCCAAGGGATTTTCCCATTTCACTTCAAGGCCTTTTCAAATGCTTTCCAAGAAAAGTGCCAGGGGAAATACATATGATCGTACCATGGGCAGCTGCGACTTACTGAATTCACTGCTTTATCAGTACTGGTTTTAGCCATGTCCCTTTATAGCTAGTATATTTATTCTTGTCTGTCACCTTTACCTGGTAGGTGTTTGTGGCTAACAGACATTTCCTCTGAACCCAAGAACTGGTTCAGGTCATCTCAGTCCTTTTTGTAATGTCACTTTTTTCTACTAAATCTTGGTTGCTAGCCCAAAATAAGGGGTTCAAAGTCTCTCCCAGAATGATCCTAGAAACCTATTGGGGGAAATATTTTTTCTTGTCCCAGGCAATTTTTTTATTCAACAAAAGATCCATTAGAAATGCAGACTACTCAGACTGAATGGATCTCCATTTCTTCTTCCCCTCTGAAATCACTGGCTATTTTCAGATTAATTTTTTTTAATCAGAAAATGCAGAGTTTCTACATGATTTGCTGTTCAAACTATATATTGGTTTTGCTGAAATTTTAATTATAGGTGTTATTCATGGCTAACATTCTCCTCTCTCAGAGTGGTGAAAGACATCTGTTTCATCCTTATGCAAATGGGAAGGCAGTTGAAATAGTGGACTTTCTGTGTGAACATGAAAACTTTTTCCACTGGGTTGAGTCACAAACATATGGAATCTGATATTAAATCTAAAATTGAAATTTGTAATTTTTAAATAGATTAATTCCACAAGTCATTAGAGTGGAAGTCTTACTCTTGATCCTTTTGCTTTGCATAATGCCTATAAAATTTCAATTTTAAAATGTATATTGACAAAAGATAATGTCAATGTTCAAAGTAATGTTCAAGGAGCGATACATTCCATGTTGATCCTTTTTTCTTCTTTCATGTACCTCAGATTCAGCTTTTGGTGATGACGGACTGGTTACATTTTGCTAAAGCAAAATCAATCATTCCAAAATATGTTTAGGAGCATGTACTTTCTTGTGTTTTGATCCTAAATTATACATTTCTTCTGGCCATCGTAAGTAGAAATAGTTTTGATTTTGATTGATTTTTTTTCTTCTTTTCTGTGGGTTTGTAAACAAGAATTTGGAGTTTCGTGTTTGTCTCAGGCTGTTACAATTAGAAATCTTTTCTGTGGCTTCCTGTCACTGTACTCACACTTCTTTAGAACCACCTGATCATGCTGATAGCACTTTTCTTTCCAGAAATACCACCACGCTAGGATTATCTGTTGTTATCAAAAATTTATCTATTTTTTCCTACTCTCATATTGCAAGATTATGTAGAGCAGAATCAGAAATACTTCCTGTGTAGCACTTTGTGGCTCAAAAAATAAATACAAAAATTCCTCTACTTGCCAAATATTTCTTAACGATACAAGACTCAATAAGTGTTCAGCATACTTGTGTTCTGCTAACATACAAGGCAATGACAAGGAAGTTGCTGTTATGACCAGACAGAGAATTAGGTTCTTTGTTGGTATTTAAAATGGTCAAAGAATAATTTTGATGTCTTTTTCAAGAATTAATACTGAATGAACATTTTCTTGGTTTAGTAACATTAAATGGAAAAACATACTTGGGGAGAAGGAGAATGGGAGAAATACAACAGTTTAATGAGACATCAATTGACTCAGTGCTGTGAGGTTACTGAATGCCGTGAAAGTATTGATGAGGACAATGCCCTTTGCTTTTGTAGGTGATTCAGATTATTTCTTTGAAGATCTTTGGTTTGAAATTTTTACTGCTTTGCAGGGTTTTCCTGTTAACAAAGCAATATGAAATTTGAGTGTTGTAAGAAAAAAAGAAGCTATTATTAACACCTACTTCTAAGAGCAAAGATCAGCTTTCGAAATCTTTTTAGGCTCCAGGAAGCACTTCTTTACTATTGTCCAATACTGGACTGTGTGTAATTGAACCCTTTCAGAAAAAATGTTTAAAGATGGGCACATGTGGCAAATAGCAGTCTACTCTGAAAAGTATTAGACTGTTCCTAAATGAAGCATTTCTGGTTATTAGGTTTCCGCTGTTGACCTAAATCGTAATACCAAAGCTGACAAGCTAACAAAATATTCAGCAAATATTGGTCTGTCTTAACATAAGAGGCTAGGAATATAAAACCCCTAAAGGATACTGTCAATTCTTGCTTCTTGAGACATGATTTTAAAGGCAGACATAGGGAGAGGTTAAAGAGAAAAACAACGAAAACAATGTTGATGGAGCAGTTGCTTGACATTGGCAACTGAAAACATGAGAAATCTTCAGTTTGCAGAGGTTGAGGGAAGAAATACCTAAGGTTTACAAAATTGTGAAGGCAGTGCACGAGCTGAGTTGTTCACCAAATCCTATGATACAGAAGCTGGGGGCACTTGATGAGACTAGTGGGAGACTGGTCTGTAACAGGCAAAAGAAAGTACTTCTTTACAGAACAGATAGTGGACTTCTGGAATTTGTTGCCCAAAGACAAGTATTAGCAGGTTCAAAAATGGGTTAGGCAAATTCATGGATAACGGAACAATAAATGGATACTAAAAGAAGATTTTGGAGATGTCCCTGCTCACCGCAGGGGGGTTGGATTGACGACCTCTAAAGGTCCCTTCCAGCCCAAATGATTCTGTGATTCTGTGATTCTATGAAGTAGAGAGAGATGTACAATCAAACATTTCTGGTACACTAAATCTCAGTGCTCATGGAGAGCAGCCAGGCTAAAATGCTTTTCCTGGGCACTGTTTGCTTTTGCAATTGTTTGGAGACAGACTATAGGGCTACATGGACTACTGCTCAGACCCAGAAATAAGACATTTCTTATAAATATTTTCATAAAAGATTAATGAGTATGCTTTTGGGATATACTATCATGTTATCTTAAACTTAGAAACCAAGAAATATTAGTGTCTATTTTAATATGAATCTAATATTGAGAAAAGAGTTTACGTGATGCTTACTTCAAATTATAATTGTCTATTTCAGTAATAATAATGATTTGTAGAAACCTCCTAGAAAGTATCTCCTTTTAAGAGTAAAAATACTTGAATATTTGCTTCATTCATGCTTGTCATTTTTTTTTTTCCCCTTAAAGCAATCATACAGTTGCAGTAAGGGACAGAAATCACTGGTCACTCTGTCTGATTACTGACTTGCTGAGTGCTTTACAGGGTTGTAGCGCAAGACAAAAATTCTCTTCAGTGGAAGGAAATATTAGGAAAATCTAGCACATAGATTATGCAAGGTGGCTATGAGAGCCCTCTAAGTAAACATGTATATGTTCAGATATTCATGCACACACCTGTATTTAAGTTATAATATTCTGAAATATGAAAAAGAGAGGTTTTTTCCTCTCATTTTTCTGTTTCAGCTAAGAGTAAAAATAGGAGGAAGAACCTGAATCTTGCATTAATGTTTAGACAGTTGGTTAGAAATTAAAACCAGCTGTTGTGTGCTATGATCTCTACATTCTTTGCTTGTACTGACTATCAGGCATGAAGGCACCAACATAATTTATTTAATGAGATTAATTAGATTTGTGAAGAAATCATGGAATTAGGCACCTGTGACTTTAGTTATAAAAAATTCTCTAGAGATACCTGTTTTTAAAATTTGAAAACTGAAGTTACTGGTATTATTTCAGTCTTTTTATTCAGTAATTTATGTCTAGTACTTGAAATTATTTCACTCTTTGGAGCAGTGTGTATCAGCCACAAATAAATTGACAGATGTTCATTTCAAGCAAAACTCCTTCTCTTTTATCCACCTTGCCTTGTTTGAACTTTTGAACAAAATATCTTGAATAGATACATGTCGAATTCAACTTGGGCAATTCTTGAATACGTGAATCCTTCAACGCTTCAATTTGTGGAAGGTCATAGGTTTTTATTCTAGACCAAAATTACCTGGAGTGGGACAGTGCAATGAGGTTTGGGAAAAAGCGATGCCTCACTGCTCTCCAGGTGGATCCAGGTACACATCTGCTTTCACTGTGAGCAAGGTGGGCATACAAGGACCCAGGTAGTTGCTATTATCTAACTTTGGCTTATTGACGTGTGGTGGTGGGATCCTTCTTGGGAGATTTGGAGATTCCGTACCCAAGAGCAGGTAAAATGTCGAGGCAATCAGTCAAGATTAGTCTGCTATGTGCTCTGTGGGTATTTTCATTGAGAACCTAAGGCACCATCAGGTATCCATAGGTACACAGGGATTCATATCAGATAGCATGGTGGACTGAAGACAGGTGGATGTAGCCAGTGAATGAGAATTAAGCATGTTGCTATATAATATTTAGTCCAACACAACTACACATTATCAGCACATGTTTATTATGGACAGGCAGTAACTCATTCCTGGTTACTTAAATTTTCTCATAACGTGCAGTTCAAGGTTTTTTTATTAAATTCAGTTAACATAGCTGTGATGGAGAAGATGCTAAACACTCTCCGTATTTTATAAAAGTGATCAATAACTTTCACTGGATGTTTCCCAATAAAAGAAAAACTCTCTCCAATCACATGATTTTGTAGGGCTGGTGAGGAAAAAAATCACTGAAATATTTTACAAACCAAAATGGAATTTTTGAAAAGTGTTCAGTGATAAAGGCTCCTGAAAATGACATGTTTGTTCTCTTGAAAGTTTGTTTTGGAATTATTTGAATGCATCTTCAGAGAAATCTGTATTACAACTGCTTTATTATATTTGGCTTTTTATTCGCATATTGGTTGGCACTACTCTCACTATGTTTCAAGGCATTTCAGTAGTAGTCATCTATACTATGTTACACACTGATAATGCTGAAAAAAATTCACACATGGAAATTTCTTTTGAAAAATATTTGTTGGCAATTGCAGATTGTATTATAGGTCACTTTGACTTTCCATGAATATAAAGATCCTTTAAAATAAGGTTGATATATAAACCAAGGTTGAATTTCGTTGTATCTATACAAAAGATGGGAAACCTCAAAGGATGAGGAGTCTTGCAAAACTATAATTTGAAAGTTTGGTCTGAAAGAGTG
>NW_009599924.1:5684-36453 GCF_000690535.1 Cariama cristata
CACCGTTTCAGAAGTAAGTGTCTTCTGCAGTCTGGTCTGCATAGATGTGCTCGTAACTTTTAACAGGAGCCATATGAAACCTGTTGTTTTTTAGATTTTTTGAGCAAGTTTTTCAGGTTAAAATCAGTCAAGTCTGAATCCAAATCAAGCTTCCATGACAACAGTTGTTATTGTTGCAAGAAAGAGAGACTGAAAACAAATAAACAAATAAATAAATAAATAAACCCACTTATTTCCCGCATTTAGTCTATTTTTAAAATTTCAGGAAAGCTTGTGATGAATGTTATGTGAAATTTCATATTGTTCATAGTTTCCATTGTATTTCTCAAGTTATGACCAGTGTCACATTACATTTATAAAGACTATTCCGACTTTGTAACTTTTTCCTTTATTTTACATCACTTGTTTCTGATTTTTTCTCAGCAGAAAGTATCATTTTGATTTTTAGCATATCTTCATTACTATTAAATAAGTTTTCTTACATATCTGAGATTAAAAAATTGACATATTTAGGAGTTTCAAAACTCATGATCATGACTTGTATCAAAAATATACATTTATTTAATAATACAGAGTTAATATTTTCTATAGCTTACTTGTAAGCTTCTCAATTATCTTTTTGATAGTAGGATCCTTTAAAAAAGAAAATGTACTTTTAAAAGAAAAGCAATAAAATGCATATTTTCATATTTTTTGCCTAACAAACATCAATAGAAGGAAGCATGTAAAGTTTCAGACTTCCATTGTACAGAGAATAACAACTCTCCCCTTTCCATAAATAAAAAAAAAAACACATCTTGAAAGCACTTATTAAGTTAAGGTTCCACATTTTGAATATGCTGCCTAAAGCAGATTAGGAAATTTTAATACCTTTAGTTAGTGCTAAACAATAAAGAAGGTATAACAATTAACTTCTGTGTGAGAGGTGTGTGGGTGGGGAATTATTTCTTACAGTTGGAGCTAGGCAGAGATATTGCCAGACTCTTTTTGCAGTCACAGGTCTACAAGAATCTGATTTTAACCGAGACAGCTATTCACAATGCTGATCTTCTTACAAGGTTCCAAAAAAACCAGGTGGGGTATTGTTCTTTGTGATGTGTTAAAACTTCTTTTAGCAGTTGCAAATGCCATTCTGACACAAGAAACTCTGCAGAATCTCTCTTCACAATTTATTAAATAAGCTCCACAGAGTCATAGATTGCACTTTTTCTCAGTCCTGAGTAAGTTGTTCTAGAATCTTTGCAGAGTAGATAACTTACAAAAAATATGTTGAAAGGCCCTTTTACATCAGTGAGCAAGTATGTTGTCAGTCTTGGAAGGACTGGTTAGATTGTGCTGAAAGGTAACATATATATCTGGTGCTTCAACTGTACTTTCATTTGTATAGCACAGTGCTCTGTTTCAGGTTCCACGGGCTCGGTAAAATCCAGACCATCTGAATCTCAGTTAAATGCAGACTTGTTGCCATCGGTCCCGCTTCTGTCCCAGAGGTCTGGTACTTCAGCAGTTCTTTGGTACTTTATTATAAGCAGCTACACATGGACAGAGGGCTAGGGAGTTTACCAGTCGGTGCCTAGACACCAAATGAGATGCAATCAGGAGAACAACTAACATCTTGTAAAGTCTGAGTAGGTTTTGACCCCACTCTTTCTTATTGCTGGAGAGTGCCATAATCACCAAGCTGTAAGCATGCTCATGGTGACTCTGTGTCCCCATGCTCACCTGCAGCAGATGAGTCGAGGATTGAAAGAGCTGGTTGAAATTTAATTGGAAGAGATTCATAAAGAGAGCAGGCAACAAAGAGAGAGTGGTTCTGTTTCAGTTGTTGGTGCACCCTTGCTAGGAGGAGAAAAGGTCTGATTTGTGATCACTCAGAAGGGTTTGTCTGTGGTTTAATGCAGTAATATTATATTATAAAATGGATACCTGCATCAGAAGTCTGGAATGATACCTCTATATAAGCAAGTCTTTTTCTCTTTGATTGCATAATTTTCCCCAGCTGCACAATGATCTGGCCTCAACAGCTGGGCTTGACATTTCTCTTCATCCTCTACCTATGTCTAGAGTTTGGGATTCAAACAACCTTAAGCTGAGGATGCAGGAATCAGAATACTGAAGCTTTAACTGCTAGCCCAGTAACCTCTAGCAGTGAAGAAGCATCACTGCTACTGCGACTGCCTCTATCACCACTTTTTGAAAAAGCCAGCTGTTCTCCATTCAGCATTTCCTCAGAAGAGGAATAGGCCAACAGGGTTGCCAAGGAGGTAGATGCCATGTTTTTCCCTTCTAGGATACAAATAATTTCTTAAACTCCCCTCCTCCTTCTCTCACATTTCCATGCATAGAACATGTTTGTTGGAAGGCTGGCATGGCCAGTAACCTCCACCCTGAGGCTGAGAAAATACACAAGACAGGTAAGCGAAGGTCAGCCTACAGCCTCTCCCTTGACAGTTTCTGTGGCAGAAGAAATGGCAGAAGAACTGCTAAGGGAGAGGAGTTGGGTGAGGAGAAAAAGTGAGTTCAAGAAGAAAAGCTTTATAGAGATCTTTATTTAATACTTGCAGATTCTACAGTCTGAAGATTAACTGCTGAGTTGACTTTTAAGTTCCGCAACTTTTAATCTGGAAAAAAGTTGGACCATGTCTTTTCTTAGGTTGTCATAGGCATTACTGAGAGGAAAATTTCTACATCTGTTACTGAAAGAGGGAAAAAGGAAGGTATTACTGCAGTTGTCATTAAGTCCAAACCATTACGTATGTATCAGGTGAAATCTTGGTCTTGTTTACAGTACTGTGAATCTTAACTGTTCCCTTCCAGACAATTGTCTACAATTCCTTCCAACACGTCTAAAGCTAAAATTTTGTCCACTGGTTTTCCCAGTTGATACAATATTAATAAAAAGAGGATATGGGGTGCAAGAACTAATGTGTTTGATAATTTTACTTTTTGGTCTCTATTTATCCTCCTATTCTTACAGGTATAAAATTGCCAATTTGACAACTATGATAGGGTTTGGTAATTTTACTTAGATGACCTAGAAAAACTAGTAAGTTTTTACCTTGGTAAAATTATGAAGCTAACGATAATGAATCTATCAAATTATTCCTATCTAATATATGATATAATATGATATTGTTAATAGCTGTTAATGATATTAGCAAAAACCTGTCATGTTAATTATCAATATAATTTAGTAGAGAAATGTGATAAGGTAATTAAATGATACACTCATTTGGTTAATGGGACTTTTATCAAAAGAAGCAAACTGAATAATTTTCATAATCTTAACTTGAAAGGGCACAGTGTTGGCAGTTGGAATCAGACAGATTCACAAGTGAAAAACTGTAGTAGAGAAAAATGAGATATTGTATGTTTACTTTTTGCTGAATCAGTAAGCTGCTTAGCCATTTAAATGAAGTGAATTCAACAGACGAGATGTTGCTCTTTTTTTCAACACAAAATTACTGTTGTTTTTTCTTTTTTTTTTTAATTTATCCTGAATATAATTTTGGTTCTTCTGATTAAGAAAATGTGCTGAGCAAAAGAACGAAGTAGTTTCAGTATCTCAAATGGGAGTGACAGATTTGTGTAAAGGTGTGTAGGAATATTTATATTCACATACATATAGTACATGCAGTTATCTTTAGATGGTATCCAATGTTGAACAAGTTGTAAATACATATTTTTATCAAATTTAAAATTTTCTAATACTTGTTTTAAATAAAAATACTCTCTATACAGTTAGAGGCAATAATGCAAATTATATATGGGGACAAAATTTTTTGCTATGGCCTTTTGTGATAGGACAAGGGATAATGGTTTTAAACTAAAAGAGGGTAAATGTAGACTAGATATAAGGAAGAAATTTTTTACAATAAGGATGGTGAAGCACTGGCACAGGTTGCCCAGAGAGGTGGTAGATGCCCCATCCCTGGAAACATTCAAGGTCAGGCTGGATGGGGCTCTGAGCAACCTGATGGAGTGGAAGATGTCCCTGCTTATTGCAGGGGAGGGTGGACTAGATGGTCTTTAAAGATCCCTTCCAACCCAAACCGTTCTATGATTCTATGATATGGACTTTGAAAGGAATATGGTCCTTGAATAGGTATTTCACGGTATCATCTCCACAGTATTTTGCTATAGGTTTAATCAATTTGGAAAAAAAAAAAAGAAAACCAGACCAGATTCTGAACTTATCTGTGTGATTTCAAATACAAGTTAGCAAAAATCATGCATAGTTTCATTTAAAGTTCACCAAAATTACATTTTTCCTAAAAAGGTTGGGGAGAGCTGCCCTGGAAGGGATCATAAAATGAGAATGCTGTTAGTGCTAGAAGAGACAAAACGCAAGCAGGGAGAATAAAGTGACACACGATATGAAGGGAATAGTATAGAAGACCCAAGAGTGAAACCACACACAAATGTTCCAAGAAAAAGGGACAATATCATCTGTGGGAGTGAAGCTACTGTTAGGTGATTGTTCTTAGCAGTAGGAGCAAAATGAGTTCTGCTTTGCAGGACCAAACAATATTAAATGTTTGAGGTAGCCCCATGCCTCCTGACTGTGTAAGTAAAACTCTCAGGAACGGAGGGAAATTCCTGTGCTGCAGAGTGTTATGCGCATGATGATCTGCAGTGGTCTTTTACGTAGTTTCTGAAGGGATGTAGGATGAGTTGAAAAAAATACAGGAACGCAACATGAGACTGGAAATGGGAATCATAAAAAGTGACTGCAGAAGAATAAAGAGATATTTTACCCAAGCAGAAAGTATTTCCTTAAAAAGCAGATCCCCTGGATTGCTGGTGGATACTGCTGCTGCAGCTCTACTTTTCACAAGACCTAGAAAATAACTTCTGGTAACTGTGGCTTATTTACCTCACAGAATGCTTACCAGCACCTATGCATCAGACCTTTGTGATCATAGAATCATTTAGATTGGAAAAGACCTTTAGGATCATTGAGTCCAGATATGTGTATTCACATCAGGTGATGTGAATATATACGTATGGATAAGAGTATCAAAAGAGCAGCAAGACCCAGGCCCTAGATAGGCAACATATCTTTAATCCACAGAGTAGGATATGTAAAGAAGATGAAATACAATCTAGGAATGTTATCACCTTATGTAGTTATTTTCAAAGATTAAATAAAGCCATAGCTTTGGGAAAAAGTCTTACTGAATGGCGGAAATAATGAGAAACTTCTGCAGAAAGAGATATATGAAGGAGAAGCACATTGAGATAAAAAGCATATTATATCATGTACATTGATCATATAAAGCAATAGCAGCTCCATAGCTGCTTACTCATTAAAAAGCTAGAATGTTTTCAGGATATTTTGAAAATTCAGGAAAGAAATCAGTTGTGTTGAAAATAACCTTGAACAGAAATTTGTGCAATTATCTGTGAAATTATGCAATATTAAGACAGTTAGAGGCAATGATTTCTCCTTCTTTTTGCAATCTAAGTCTTTGGTATGTTTTTTGTCAAATGTACCTGGATTCAGAGGTATGATTAACATATTTTGCTGGGAAAATGATCTGTCAAATATACCTTTGCTCATAGCAATGATGCCATAAATTCTGTGTTTCTTATAAGCAATGATCTCTCATCTTTTCTCTCATACAATTATTTCTAGACTGTTCTCTGTTACAGTGCCATGTCTGGTACAAAATGCGGTGTTATCAAGAGAACTTCAGGCTTGAAATTTGGCTAATAGCTCTAGTAGATGAGCTGGCTTGTTCTTTGTCCATTCAATCATTTTATCGTTTTAGACAAATATGCACAATACTGTGACATACATTTATTTTATTAAACTATTAGAATAAGTGGAAGAAATTTTGTAGAAAGGCCTTTAACATTGTTGGCATATTTTCGTTTACATATTTAGGAATAACAAATAAGTGGTTATTTTACAAAAGAAAAAAACCCTCAGTTACTGAAAGACTTGAAAGCGAGATCGGACGAATCTCTTTAATAAAATGGAAGGCTTCTTAGGCAATCTGGTATATTAATCTGTATTATTTGCAGTACTTTCTTCCAAATACAGTAACAACAATGCTGCCATATACTGAGAGATGAAACAAGTATAAATAATATGATATTGTCTGGACTTGATTAACTGTAAATAGTGTTGACTTAAAAATATTGTTATATGAAGTATCAACTATATTGTATAAAGCATTTAAAAGTTTTTCTAATTCAGTTTTTGTTTATGTAGCTAGTTGGTATTCAGACAAACATGTTTAATCTATTTGTTGTAGTTTAATTGGGTGGTAGTGTCGTGTGCCTTAAGAAAAAGTGAGCTGACCAAACTAGTGTTCATAAGAATCAGACAGATTTTAAAGGTAGCAGAGGATTGCACTGAGGAAGAATATATGAGATCAGGGTTAAGAAGTTAAAGTGCTATGGCTTAAGAAATCTGATTTTATTTTGATGTATGTATGATGTGGGTTGTATATTTTCATATATCAATTTAACTGTGTCTATAATATAGCTAGGTAAAAAAACAGATAGTTCAGAATAAAGCTTGTAGAGAATAAGTGGTTCATCAGGTCATCTGTAAAACAAAAAAGTTATTAATATGCAAGTGAATGTACAGAACATATTTTCATATTTTCCTAACTTTCCCTTTTGGTAGGGGGAGATAAGTCTTTGCCAAGATGAATTTATTATGCTAAATTTTGAAGACTGGCTTCTGTACCTGTTTGTAATGGGGCACTAAAAATAATCTCTCCCTGTCATAGACATCTGTGCATCAAAGTTATCTTCAGTCCCATTTTTATAAAAGCAGAGTGCTTTTTGGATAGCAGTGTTTTAGAATACTTAACTTAGGCTTATGTTTACTCAAATTAAGTTCTTTTCATCTAGTCATATGATATTTTCATATTCTGTGAAACTAGCAATATGTGCTAATTATAATACATAATAAAAATATAAAATATTTTGTAAAGCACATACCATTTATAAAGCACATCTTGACACAAAATAATGGAGATTTTAAATTCACTTAACAGTGTATGTTTAAGATATCAATTAACAGTGAATTATTCAATAATCACTGTATGAATTACTGCCTGAAAGTCTGAGGGTTGTACTTATCTGTATTTCAAACTGAGTCATCACGTTGGTATCTTCTGGCCTTAGAATTAATATACCCAGTTCTCATTGCTCTGCCAATATAGTATGAAGAAAGTGCTAGTGAAAATGAGGTCTAGATTCTATTAATCCATATAAAGGACAGCTGCATTAGTAACAGAAAATTTTGCATGATTACATTTCTTCTGGTTTCAAAATGTGCTGTAATTGGCTGCATTGCACTGTCCTGCAAAATAGTGATATAATCACATTTGTATACCTCACTCAGTGTGGTATAGCCATCTGGTAGAAATGTAGTTTAAAAGCTAGCTGATGCAATATATGATGCATGCTTTTGAAAATTTAACTAACTTTCACACAGCAGGTAATTGGCAAGAAGTGTAAATATCAGTATCTGATTAGACTGCTTTTTAATTTAAATTGAAATCCAGTAGCTTTCCTGAATACTGTATGTTTTCAAAGTGATTAACTGCTATTTTGAAGAAGCTGGTGAAGCAAATAATGGCTAAATAATTATTTTGTTTAGAATGACATGTTTTACGAGAAATTATCTAATTAATAAAACAGAGCTACAAACATCTCCTGTACTTTCCGTATCAGATTTCTGCTTATTCTTAGCACTGCTAAGTCATAGGAACTTGTACTGGTGCATCACTTTGGTAGGAATGCTTTAGCTGGGAAAATAGAGATCCCACTTGCAGTTCAGCATCTTGCTTGCTTTAACTGCTTAGCTTATTTATTACAAAAGGTTGTGTCTTTATCATATTTCTGTTCTGAATGAGAAAACCAGTAAATTATTCTTCATTTTTCCTGAAACTTCGAAATCTTTCATTGCAAAAGGTGAAGCCTATAAGCTTTAGACACTCAAAAATTTGCCCAAGTATAGGCAAAAGAAATCTCTGGTTCCGTAACGGCTGCTCCTAAATCTCATCAAATCGGAGTCTCTTGTTTCAGATTTTGTCAGTTCTGTCATTCTGGTGTGTCTTCTTTTGGAGATCCCCTTCTCAAGGTATCAGATCTGGTAGTGCTCCAGAAGCAGTATCCCAAACACGAGGTCTCCTCCAGCACTTTCCCAGTTCTCAGCTTGAACACACGTTTTAAAGTCAGGCCTCTCAATAACTTCCTGACCTGCGACTTTTAAGGAAAACATATTTCAGCTCTGAGGCAAAAGTTGATAGCTGCACACAACCAGAGAATATTCCCTAACCTACTGGCATACTCTCATGCATAGTCTGTTAACCTAACCTTCAGAAAAAAATATTTAGTTGCTTCACATACATAACTCTGTCTTCTAAAAGCAGCTGATTTAAATAACAGCTTGTGGTCAAAGGAATATGTAAGGAAAGGGTTAAAGTAAAGAGACGCAGATGGCGGGTGTGTGTGTATTGGAAGAGAAAAAGGAGATTTCTTAGGAGCTGGAAGGTGTTTAGTGTCACATGGAAGATTCCCTGTGGTGGTACTAATACAATTTACATGATATATTGAAATAAGGTTCATGTCTTGGGATCTGGGTGTCACCTGAAATTGAATATCTTACTATTTTTTCATTCTGTGAATTTGGTGATGATGGATGTATATGGAAAACTTCCATGTACATCAATTTATGTTGTTTGGAAAAAGTTGCTTTTAAGTATGATAGAGACTACCTATTTTACAAAGGAGTTTGTTTATTATCTCCTGTGCAAGCAGAGGAAATTATCTAGTATCTGTTTCCTGATGACACAGAAATGTATCTAGATTGCTGAGACCTTCTGATTTTTCAAGGTCAAATCAAACTGAAGGCAATCATTGCTCATCCAACTTAGCTCAGCCAAGTTGCTTGCTTTGGCACTGGTACCACATCCTAAAAAAGCAGATTTTTCTTGCTTGTGGGCAGGTGGTTAGAATACCATATAGAGCTCATTTTTGACTGTCAAGATTGAAATTATTTCTCAGCCAAGGATAGATATAAGTACATCTGTCAACTATTAAATCATGGAGAAAAAACCTTTGCAAAGGTTCAAAATGTATCTCAAACATAAGGAAAAAAAAATCAGAATTTCAGACCAACTTCTGTAAAAGTGACTAAAAACATAAATGTAAATCTATTACATTCTGATCAAGAAAATTATTGCAACTCTCATAGACTCTGTTCTTAAACCAGGGAGACTTTAACTACAGTTTGAGCAAAAGTAGCATAGGCGATTATTACTAACCTGTCAAAGACTTTGGTAAAACCTGAAATATTTTTTTGCACACACCAGTATGGTTTTAACAGGTGCTTGAATACTATGTATCAAAATCTGGGTGTTTTAATGTCTTTGCCTGTGCTATTCTTAAAGTGAAACTTTAAAATGGGAAGGGTATGAAGTGTTAAACAGTCTTTATTTATTTTTACTTCAAAGATAGTAAGTTTCAGAAAGTGAAATAGTCTTTATTAGTAGAAGCTTTCTGAAATTTAAAAGATTGTTCATTAATTACAACTCATACTAATGAACTGGATATGAAATGAACAAATACTAAGTTAATTATTACTTACACCAATTGTTCTAAGAATTAATTCAGATATCTTCTAGATTTAATTAAATACTTCATGTGTGAGAGCTAACAAAGAGGTCAAGATTACAGGAAAAGTCAGAGAAATGAGACTAAGAATACTCAACTAAGGAAGAAAAATAGGTTTTTATATTAGTTTCAGAATATACAGGACATTATTGACTGCATTTCTTTTGTAGCAAAGGCCTCTCAGAAGGAGTTGATGTAAAATTTCTGATGAACTAATTGTGCTTTTAATTAATATTTGGCTTGAGATTTTTAGGTTTTGTTGTTGTCATTGTTGAAGAGTGCTAGAAGCATTCCAAAGTAAATTTTCACTTTATATCGTATTAATTTTTCACAGTAGTATTGGTCATTATAACTGTTATATATTTAAACAGTCCTAAATCTAAAAAGTGAATGGCAGTTTCCTGCAAAGCTATCCTTAAGAAAAAGGGTTGAGTCAACACTTCTTCCTCTCAGAAATGATGTTGTACAATTTGTGTTAGTAATTTGGCCTTATAGGATTGCACAAAAAAATACGTAATAGTTATCTTTCAGGATGTTTAGCTAAAATGGTTAGCTAGTGCAACGAATGAACAGTAGTTTGTACATTTAGAGGAAAAGCCGTATTGCCAATGTAGCATACACACATGATCTCCTCCTTGCAATTTAGGCCAGAGATTAAAGTGTTCAATTTCTGCAAGATTCATGTGAGAGGGGAAGTGTTACTAACTGATTAATTTTGATTACGAAACAATTTCTGATCTCTTCATAGGAGAGGAAACTACACGTTTGGGCTTTTTTGTTCTTGAAAAAAGTCAACATTGTCTTTGCAACAGTAATTAAAAATAACCTACTGTCATTAACTGAATATGGCTTTCTGAAGCCTGTGGCCTGGTTTGCTTGCATGAATGCTTTATTGATCTGTTGTCGAGTAATTCAACAATGAAATTATCTTGAAAATTAAAAACAATATTAAGTAGTGGATGATCCAGTTTACTGTAACATGAACTTATTGCCGCAGTTTGTTACTAATTCATGCAGTGAAAGCCTCGAGTAAAACTTTGTTTTCAAATTTCACCTGCATTCCACAGGACAATTTTTGCAGGAGGATTGCTAAAGTGGATGCAAAGTCCCTAGGTAACCACCCTATGCAAATACTACACTAACATTTTGAAGGAGTTGTCTTGGGAAAATAGATTTTCTTGCCTTTCTTTTGTTCATAGGTGTACAGGTACTTATTGTTTACAATATATCTTAAATATTTTTTCTATTGGACTTACATGTGGGAAAAATCTCATGATTTATATATCCCATACATGAAATGGCAGAAGGTTTTACATTTATCTGCTGAGCTTACAGAGCGATTTATCCATGCAGTATCAGTCTTATCTACTAGAGTAGATAATTAGAACTGCTGCTTCTGTTTCTTTTCAATTTCTTCTTTTCTCCCCCATTCCCTAATACATTTATTAACATCTTTAATTTTAATTCTATGTCCTCTAAGTCAAAACTTCTTATGTGTAATCATGTGCTTTTTCAGTGTAAGAATTTGTATAGAATTCCTCTTTAATCACTGCAAGAAACTTTATTTTTTGCATAATTGTAGCAAATTTTTGTGCTTTATGATGGGTATTTCAAGAGTAGAAAAGAAATATGTATTTTCCTATGTTGTAGAAATAATAAAAAGAACCGATGATAATTACTGCACTCTGTAATCTCTTGTAAGCCTTTCTTTCACAGGGTCTCTGCAAACCTCTGCAAGACTTATCCATACAGACCAATTTTTTTTGCATTTTTGTTTCCAAGTACTTATTGCAAAAGCTTTTTATTTTCTTATTTTTTCCTTCCTGTTAGTGATTTCCAAGTCATAAT
This sequence comes from Cariama cristata, assembly GCF_000690535.1. Classification (NCBI taxonomy): domain Eukaryota; kingdom Metazoa; phylum Chordata; class Aves; order Cariamiformes; family Cariamidae; genus Cariama; species Cariama cristata. Next base: position 17,175 of record NW_009599924.1, read on the forward strand.
ACAGGAGGAGATTATTTGGGGGTAGGAGATTGTGTCTGGTCCGAGATGGAGTCACTGACTGGCATTTGCCATATTATTTTCCTGACATTTATGAGGTAAACATGTCAGCAGAATTAACTTTCAAATCCTTTCACTCTTCTGGGCGAAATTTAGTCTTGTGCATGAAGTCTGTAAAGGTACAAAACTTTGTCACAATCTTCTCTTCTATATTCAGGAAGATGAATGGAAGAGAAAATTAAATATTTTTTTAGCTATTGTTTGCCTTTATCACTGATGGAAGATATTAATTTAATAATTTTCAGAGTGTCTAATCAGACAGAACAGAATTAATGGCCAACTTCTCTCAAGCTGTATCTTAAAACATGTTTCTATTAAAATATAGTCTCATATGGTACTTTATAAAAGAAATTATCAGTGAGACAAAACATTATAGAATCTTAAAACAAAATAATTGTATTGTCCAAACTGTATGTCATATTTCCTTTTTTTTTTTTTAAAAAAAAAAAAAAAGAGGAAGGAATTGCATAGTAATAAATTGCTCTTTTAGAATAATTAAATTATTACAGAACTACTCTTTGTGTCTAAGAAATCATATATTTACCACCTCGGGGCAGTTTTGCATTTTTGTTTTGAGTGGTTTAAGAGCTCAGTCTCGAATACTGTGCTTAATATGAAATTGTTCTAAAGAAGGATGAAAATCAGAGTCTTTTTTTCTGCAAATAGGCTATTATTTTTTCAGCTTCCATTGAAAGTACAGGTAGAATTTCCATGAGAACATAGCTCTTGCATGCTTATCCTTTTAGCTGCCAGGAAAAGCTGTTTAAAAAAGCACTGGTTTGGTTTTGTGACTTGCAAAGTAAATAATTATTATTTTTATTTGACTAATAAAGTCAAATAAAGTTAATAACATGCAGTTTTGAGGATCCGTTATTCATCTAGTATTTCATGGTCTCCAGGTTATTAATTAGCTTGTCTTTATAACATACTCACCCCACTGCTCAAGCCAAACAAACCTCACCAAAACCAGTTTTCCCATTTTGACTTGTGAACATCCCAGATCAGCGCTGTTGCATGTTTCAACTGAATCTCCTGGTGAAGGGGATTTTCTCTTTTCAGTTGATTATCTTTGGGTTTAGAATGTGCTCCTTCTGCGTCCTGCTTTGGGGGCATATCTTCCAGACAGTGAAAAGTGACAAGGAGCTGGAGGCAACAAGCTAGATCAAAAGTCTATTTCTGCCTATTGACAGACTTGGTTATCCAAAACAAAATAAGAGGTATCACTATCCGTAGTCCGATCTGTAAATGCTTCATCATGGTAATAATTCGGTGTGCATGATAAAAGCACTCTTCTGCACGAATGATTGCAGAATAGCAGATTCCATCTGAAAGAAAGCAGAAGTGTATGTTAGAAGGCAGACTGGAATTGTGAAAATAACAGCTAAATACAGGAAATTTGCATACTTTGCACCTCAGCTTTAGGACTCATCTGTAGTTTGTAATTTTTGTAATATCAGTACGTGCTAAGACATTGCTACAGTATGAATTTCTGTGGAGAATGGCTTGAATCATCATCATTTTTTTTTGCAGCGCTTGGCCTTTCTTAAACTTTTCCTTTAAGTTTATCCTATTTAGCTTGTTTCAGCTGAAGAAATCCTGCCCCCAGGACATAAGCATTACAAGAATCCAAGCTCTGAATCTGAGACCAGTTCAGATATGCCAGACTATTTTTGATGAGTACCTAATGCTACCCCAGAAGAAAAGCATTCTCAATACAATATCTTTATGGGACTGCAACATGTGTCCACTGGCATTTACTTGAGACAAAATCTGATGGTTCAATGAATTGCAACTACAGAGATGGAAATAAGAATCCCTTAATTATATTTAACTGCAAAATCTCTTGTTCCCTGTTGTGATGTGGTTTCTGCCAAAACGATGTAGTGAACAGGCCCTGATAGTGCAACTAGCTCATACAAATTTGTTACGTATTTTGACTTAAGTAGCACTCTTGAAGTCTAAAGGACTTCAGCCCAGTTTTTTTTTAAGCAAGTGTTGGATGGTATGCAAGGTCAAATTCCAAAACCATAAATATGTGAATTTTCCTAACAACATATTATATTTTTTTCTTTTTAACTGATTAGTCATTTTTGCAATTCTTTTTAGAACCATTGGTTACAAAAAGAAGTATGTGAAAGTTCCACATGGCCATATTTGGGTGGAAGGTGATCACCATGGACACAGCTTTGACAGTAATGCTTTTGGCCCGGTAAGTCAATTCTCTGTATATCATTTACACTTTGTAACTGAAAAGCAGTGCGTGTCTCCTGGGTCATTTGTGCAACACAGCGAATATGAATTGATTGTGATTGTATTTTTGTTATTTTTGTGAGAATGATTAGATTTTATAAAATACCTTGGTCAGTGGAGGCTGTTTGCTCTTAATTATTATAAAAAGAATAAAGACTCATTTTAATTCTCCCACATGGAAGGAGAAGTGGTAGAGATTTTAAATTTGGAGGGATGTACTGGAGGAGTAGCCAGAGGGCGAGCCAGCTCCCTGTAGCTGACAGATGCTCCCTGAGGACATGTTGCCAGCTGATGTAATTTGGAATAGTTCCCTCCTGGGAGCTTGGTCTTGCTTTAGTGCCAGTGCTGGGATAAAGAATTAGGAAACTGTAACTGTGCTTAGTAAGTGTTAACTGTTAAATTAGTGTGTGGATGACAGAGAGATATTTCGAAACTTTCCCAAGAATAAATATTTAAGTTTTCTTTGTATAGGGCCATTTTCATATTGAATAAAGGCAAAATGTAGCCTGAAAAATCTGTTTCTTGACTGGTAAAAGTGTGCATCTGTTCATCAGGAAGACAGTAAATGCTTTCCCTGCACTCCAGTTTTGGTTTGGTTTTGGTTTTGTGTAGATTCCTGTTCTTGTTTTAACTTAATCTAGCATGCAGCAAATAGTTGCATAAGCTGTGCATCCTGCTGTGGAAATACAAATACTTTTTGCCCCATTCCATATGCAGGTTTTTGACATGTGTCTTTAAGAAAGAATACTCTTCTAATATTAGGGAAAAAAAAAAACAAAACAAAACATGGAAGGAAGGTCACAAGGGGTCAAGGCTGGATTTTTCCACCCTTACGCATTTCATACCTATTTCATACAGAAGTCACCCCACTGACTGTAATTGAATTAACAACACCAGGGACCTTATGAGTTTGTCTGGCTTCTGGAAGTTTAGCCCTATTATTAACTTGAAATAATTTGTTCTCAGGAAAAAAGAAGCAAAAAACGTCAACTGTCTGATTTGGAGTATGTGATGCCATTGCCTCTCTTTTGGTTTGTCTCACTTTTTTTTTGCTTGCATTTCTTGCTATTTTTCATTATTATTTTCTTGCTTCTATCTTCGAAGATTTCTAACAACTAGTTTTAGAGGTTATTTCCTGAAGGATTTAATTCAGTCTATCCTGTGCAGGTATCTCTTTCCTCCCTTAGTAGGCTTTTCCTTTTCTGTCTTGCTCTGTTCTGAAGATAAATCTTAGTCATAAAGCCACTAATCTTCTTTTCACTTACAAATATATTACCAATGTAGTCTCAGAGCATAAGGAAACTTCAGCAGTTGGGCATTGGTTTCAGATTTACAGCAGCTCACATAGAAATTAATACCAGACAAAATCCTCAAGGTAGGCACCAGGCAGTTTTCATGCAAACATGTTGGGGTAAATCTAAATAACCTCAGATTTTTACTCAATTCACTGATGTTTATAAATACTAGAAAATCACCTTCCCTAGGCTTTGACCTCACATTAGTCGTCAGCTGCTAGCTAATATCGGATAGCATGTCACTTTTCTTACAGCAGTGGCACCTTTTGAGAGCTAGTAAGACAGTTTTTGACAGTGAATTCTTCATCTTTCTGCAGGAATAATGACCTTTGTATTGTGTTGGTGAGTATATTATGGGCAAGTCAGCTGTAAATAGGTATTTTCCTCAAATTAAATTAGAGCAGCAATGATTGAATGCAGGCAAAAGGGGACAGAAGAGATCACAGGGCTGGAAATTAGCTTAAGAATAATCAAATATAGAAATTTTTCATCTGTAGAATGGAAAGTGTATTTAGAAGGACATGCTGGACTCCAGGTTCTTTTCCACTCTACACCCATGTTAAATTTTAAGTCATTGGGACATTTTCTACCCCTCTGCCTGCTGTTCTCTGGAGATCACTTGCAAAAGTGAATTAAAATGCTAAAATCACTCTATTCAAGCCATTCAGAAGGCATGTTCTTCTTTACTTAAACACTTTTTCTCTCATAAAACTGCAGCAGTCATAAAGAACAGATTGCACAATGGTAAGACATGAAGCCGTTTTTCTCTGTTTTTTTGAATGTAGGTCACTTAAGAGATTGGGTTAAATGTCACGTGCGTCACAATTCTGAATTGCAAAACTAGATATATTTTCTTGGATCAAAAGAGTCAGTAAAAATAGTGTATTTTTAAAGTGGATTATGTTGTAGGCTACCATTTTTTCAATTTTCATGCAATCTTATAGTAGAAAGGCATATATAGTGTAGACAGTCAGACACAGTAATGTTTTGTAGATGAGCTTAATGAGTTACATGGGGCATAAAAGGAAATTATGGAAAAACAGATTGAGAACAGATGTTAGAATCATTTTTTCTCTTGGAGAATATGCGTAATGGCCTAATGGGTTAGGTTAGTAAAGCAAAAACCCTAATACCAATCAACGTCTAAATTAGATGCACCTTTGGAGAGATATGAATTTCTAAAATGTAAAACCTTGGCAGATTAAATATCTGTACTTAGTTCATAAAAATATTATAAAAGAAATTATATTATCTCTTATTATTGCATAGTTTTTTCAGGACTAAAATTGGAATGTTAAGGCATAGAAAGATGTTTTCTTGAAGTATGTAAATAAAATGAAAATGTTTTAACTAAGATTTGTAAAGGTTTAAAGTATCCTTTCTGCTTAGTCTTGTCTTTGAATAAAATTAATGCCTTAACTGATATTACAAAAATTACAGCACATATGTGGGTAGTGCAGAATTAGAAATACTGTTTACTCTCTATATGATCAAAACTTAAATATTAATCACCTTTCCAGAATATTGGACTAAATTAAGTAGTGCGTGGTTATTGTACATTGTCTTTAAAAAAGATGCTTTGTGTAATATAGAATGGCAGGTATTATATAATACTATTGCTTTGGTACTGCTGTTTCAGGTTTGAAAAAGTGTCATGTCAGCCATTCATAATACTAAAAATAGCTGTTTTGAATACAAGCCAATAAATATTCAGAGAACTTCCATCTTTTTACTATTATTTAAGGGGATAAAAATTTGCATATCACTGGGAACTTACTTCAATTACCTGGACTAGAATAGAGATTTCTACTCAACTGGCTGTTGTTGTTTTCAAATTCTTATAGAATGAAGTCAAGCTTTTATGATATTAGCTTAGCATTCCTTAATTAGCATACCACAAGAATGTAATAATGAATAGCTTATATAATTATGATACCACCTTTTTAAAGTTTCTCCTTTTTGTTTTCTGTTCTGGTAATTTTCCTATTTTGGAGGGGCTTTTTACTATGAGATTGTAGACCAACAGCATAGGATATATAACATTACTGTACCTGGCAATGCTTCTGCTTTCTTCAAGCGGAAGTGCAGGAGGCACGTTATAAAGAATTGATCAAGTATAAACTCCTTTGCTACTTCAAATTTCTTAAAGATTTTAAAGGGTTAGATTTATGCCAGATCAGTTATTGTCTGCTTGCACAGCCAGGATGCTCTGATGCTCTGGCTAAATCAAGGGAAAAGTCATTATAAACTGCACTTTGTCCAGATTAAATGTGTTGAGTTGGCATCCAGCAGTGTAGAGATGGTTACGCAACCAACATATAAGCGTATCTGAGAAACAGATATTAATAAGTGTATACAATAATTGATAGATACATATGTGTCTATTCCTGGATGTACACACATGCAGTGAATAGCACTCTCAGAATTAAAAAATAAAAAATAAAAAAAAAAAATCTATTTTATCTTATGGGAATTTCTTTCATCAATATAATACTCTTATTACTACATTTTTGTGTTTCCAAATGCTTCCAAGCTGAGGGTATGAAAGAGCTTTATAACATTAGGGCTTGAAGTCAATGTCAGTCTTTCATCTGTCTTGTAAAGAACCTGAACAAAAGCTCATTAAAGTCAATGAGAGATTTCTATTGGCTTTAATGGCTTTGGATAAGGCTTTTTATGAGTTAAGCTTCACAATCTAGTGTAAGGGCAAAAAGGCTATTATCCTCCTTATCTTCCTGGGAAACCTGAGACACAGGTAGGTTGAGTACCTTGTCATAAAACATCTCTTTGGCTGAGCCAGGTCCTTATCCTAGTCCTTTTACTAAAAATGCACCTGTCTTTTAATATGTTTACTCTCAAAATTAAATCCCATTGAACCTGAGCCTGGCTTTTTGTTTAACAGAATTTTTACATTCATAAGCTTTGAACAAGTGAATTGCTTTTAGTCAGCATTACTGTAGAGACCGTTTTTATGATTGTACCTATAAGCAATTCTGTACTGTAAGTTGATGCAATAAACTATCTGAAAAACATTACTGTCTGTTTAACTATTTTTTTCTTTCAGCTGCACCAACCTGTAGACTGTGACTAGAAAACTCTATAGACTAGAATGACATTCAAAATAAGTGACTATGCTGAGTTTGTTAGTTATTTAATTTGCTTTTCAAAGGCTATCATAATCTCTTTCAGATATAAGAGAGAAATGGTTTAACTGTTAACCCTCAATGGGCAAATTCAATTAACGATAGTAATGGAATGTGGACTATTATAATTATTTTCTTAAACTGATCCAATATTCCTCTCTGTAACTACTGTTAGTGAATACAAGTAGTCAAAACCAGTTCATTAGACAGTGAGGTGAACTGGAATAAGACACTTTTAGTGAAGTGCAGTGCATGACCGCTGGTAAAGGAAGTATTTGAACCAAGAAGTCTGCAGCCTGTGAGAATAGCTCTGCTTCATATGCTCTGTCTTCTTCTAAGAGAGGTGGCTCAGAGGACAGTTAAAGGAAGAAGCAGATATCTTTCCACAGTTCTGGATTACATACATAATAGCAAATAAAGAATGCCACGTGTCCTAGAAATGCACATCATCTTGGTGATGATCTTGCCATCTGCTGAAGCTTTCATTTCTGAGCTATAAACTAGTGCAAGAATCACATATTGCCCTGAAATGGAGCAGCCTCTAAGGCAAAAGGTGGGAAGAGTTTAACACCTCACAGCAGTACGCCGAACGACACCGTAAAATTGCACAGTAAGGTGTGCACGCAGGGCACACTCTTCCCACAGAAAATCCTGCCAGGTCTCAAAATACCTGGTGACCCCATTAGCGTCCCCACACTCCAACCAGCCGTTCAGAGAGGTTTAAGACAAATAGTTTCAATAACAGGGTCCCAAACCCTATTTTTCTTAGTTTAGATTGAAGTCAAGAGGAGATAGTCAAGCATTGTGAAACAAAAGTGTGATTTTAGCAAGAAAACACCTATCTGCACTAACACTCGTGAAGTTAATGTAGGTGAGGGTAACAGTGATGGCAAAGTAGTCAGTGAAGGCTAGAAATGACCTACTGGGAACTTGTCTGCATCAATTTGCTAACTGATATTGCAGCTTCTTCTGCTTTCTTTTTGCTACCACTATGACCAGTACTTGCACCTTCACTTCGCTGTATAAATGTAGCTGTGGAGAGTAGGATGATTCTTATAGGATCAACGACATTTCTGCTTTTTCTCTTGGGTATTAAAGAAGAAATGAATCTCTGTTTAAACAGGATGTGTAATGCAAATATGCAATCAATGACATTCCAGAATATTTATCCCTGGCCACTGGCAAAAATGAAATAGGTAAAATTGTTTACGTTCAGAAAAAAGACTTTGCATATGGAGCATGAAGTTACAAGTAGTAAATAGCACGCATGCACAGCTTGAGCTTGTAAAAGTCTATGATGAATAAAACAGATAGGACATTATGTGTTATGACTGATGATAAATAAACCTCGAAGGGTAAATATGCTTGTCCCTTTTGAGATAATATTATATGTGAGATGCAAATTGGGATGGTGGCTTGTCTGTTGAGAATGACAATTCACTCCAGGAACTGCTGAAGGGGAGCCTTGATAATAAGATTGTGTGGCCTCACTGTCCATTAAATTATCATGGCTAACTGAATTTGCAGTATAAGGGATAAAAAGTTTTCTATGGCTGTCCTAATTCTCTTGGAAAATAAAATATTTAGCCTGACTGTAATCTAAACCAATGCATAAAAATTAATCTTTCAAGCAGCCTGGCTGTCACCATGTGACTGAAAACTCTCAATTAAGTCTACTCTATTTCTTAGCAATGGAATGCTCATGAGGACTTGTAAAGTAGCAGAAAGTTTGTTTTGTTTTATGTCAAATCTTAAACATTTTATGCATTCTAGCTAATTTTCTCTATTACCATACTTGGAAGTGTTACTGTTATTTAGCATTAATAAAGCTTCAGTCATCCTGCTGGATAAACAGGATTTATGTAATAAACTCAAGCACAATGAATTATTAATCCAAATATTTGATGAATATTTCTGAATGCAAGTACCTTTCAAGGATTTTCCAGCCACACTGGAAAGAATGGTAGGCTGAACAGCCTACACCTGTTCTTAACATCACTTACATTGAAATAAACCAGGAAAAAAAAAAAATGGAAAGAATGTTAGATTGATTTAATGAAATATTAGAAGACATCAGAGAACTGTCAGATTCATATAATCATTTGTAATTAACTAATTTGAACAGCTCTGCATTCAAATCTAATCATTTGCTGAACACTGTATACCTCTTCATCAGTTTCCTTACAATTCTATTTCTCTCAAGTTACAGCCTGAAATACCCTCATATTCAATAACCACTCTGCAGAAATTATAGCATTATACTCTCCATATAGGATCTCATAAATTACTTGTTTTATGAGGCACAAAGGAATCTTTGCTCACTTCTATGGTTTAGCTGTATAGGGAATTTTGATTCATGCTGACATTCATATTTACCAGGACATCATTTAAAAATCCATTGAATGTTTTTGTTTCTTTCTGGTTTTACTTCCTTGGACATGGAACATTGTCAAAGTTCAGTCACTGATTACTAAAATAAAGTTCTAAATTTTAGTTTGCAGAATTGTAGGAAATTATTATCTACTCAATTTTGATTTTGGATAAGTGTTTTGGTGTAATAAGTACTTGTCTCATTAAATCTCCTAATCCTAAGGTAAAACTATTTTACTACAGCACTTTGTTTACCTGATTACACATCATATTGAGGTTAGAAATGTGTATTTACAAGGCAGTGAATTTGCAAACCAATGCATATTTATTTATTTACAAGTATATGCTTATTTATTTTAGGAGCAAAACATTATTGAAATATGATAAGTAATATTGATAGAAATACCAATATTTCTGTAAATTATTTGAAGGAAGTGATTTTTTCCATCTTCTTGGTGCGTGTGCGATCAGGAGTACTATGCTTTGGGGATTCCCTGCACAAGAGTTGCAATGACATAGGGAAATGAGACTCGTGAGAGGCCCCCACGATGGAGTTGTAGTGCATGATGTAGAGGAGGTGCTTCGAGGACGGGGCTTGTTCAGCCTTGAGTAGAGACGTCTGTGAGGAGAGCTCATGGCTGTCCTCAGCTACAGTACAGTGTACAGGGAAGGTAGAGCCAGACTCTTCTCAAAGATGCAGAGTAGTAGGACAAGAAACAACAGGCACAAGTCACAACACAGGAAATTCTGAATAGATATTAGGATGCTTTAATTTTTTTTTTTTCATTATGGGGGAAGTTATGCATTGAATACCCAGAAAGTTTGTGAGATTTCCATTCTTGGAGACAGTAAAGAAGTCCGACTGAACAAGGCCCTGAGCAACCCGACTTGGCCCTGCTCTGAGTAGGAGGTTGGACCAGATGACTTCTGCATGTCCCTTCCTACTTATATGATTCTTTGCATCATTTTATTTTGTCAGTAAACTGTCTTGTTTAGGGCTTAGGACAATAAACTTTTGTCAGCTTACTGTTCTGTGTGTTAACACTGATAGAGCCACATTTATCAAGAGTGGAAAAATAGTAAATTTATCTACTATAGTACTACTTTTCTATTGTTGCATTCACTCAGAGGATTATAAAGTGTATCAAATTTGATTTCAGATTGTGCAAACGTTTTTTTGCAAAACTTTGTCTATATTCCCTATCTTCTAAAAGGAAGTTTGGAAATTATACTATGTAGCATGATTTTTCCTAACTTGGCCATGTTTAAAGTTCAACCTGGGCAGAGAAGAAAGATTTTTCTCAAATACTATATAAGTATGTTAGCAGCACACACTTTTTTTTTGAAGCAGTACTTTAAATTCTATAGGTGCATTATGGAATAAATAGAAATATTTAATTAGAGCTAAATCACTATGATCCTGATCTAGCGGACATCTGTGTATATATAGTTTTATGTCTACAACTGCTTCTTAATAAAGTCAAGGACCTGCATGATTCAAACTGCTCCTTTTTCTTTATGTTGATTCTCTTCTCTTTCTCTTATTTTGAAACATTTAATAAAGCACTCCAGTTTAAACTGAATCATTTTACTGATTTTAGTGTTGACAACTATTTCAGTAATATCCTAATTTTTTAAATAGTTATAACTTTTTTTGAATAATTGTATTCCTGATTGTTATCAAAGCCATCAAAGCATTTTCCAAATTGTATGTGTTTTTATAAAAATAGCATAGAATGGAAAGATTTCTTTATGATTTTTTAGATAATTCAAGCTATAAAACTATAGAAATAGTCTTCTGATGAACATACTCATGATGCTACCAGAGGAATTTTCAGATTGATAGCAGAATTTTAATGTTATTTGTTCTCCCTTTTGCAGCAGGAGAGACAAGTGAGAATAATTCTTGAGAGGTGAATCCCATAGAGTGCTACATTTGGTGAGAGGAATAATGTCAACTAACAGAGGAGTAAATAAGTTTACAAAACAAATTGTAAAATATATTCATTTTCCCTTGATTGTTATTTGAGATAATGTCACTGAAGGTGGGGATAGCTATTTTAATTTACTTGCTCTGAGGATTTGGGCAGTGAAGATTAGCTTCTATTAGAGTTTGAAATTTTATGTAGGTTTCAGTTAAGAGCTACTGCAACTCAATGACAGATCTAGGAACCAGTACATTTGTTTTAGTTCTTCTCTTGTAAACTTTGAGATTTAGAAAACGGTTGTATATAATACGAAAACTGGTATTCGTAACAGCACGAAATAGCAATAACACCATGATGCTTCCTCTGTAGTTAGTTAACATATATTGCTTCCTCTTCCACTTATGTACCATTTATGCAACTGTAATATATATTCTCATTTAACTATTGAAAATATGTTTAACTGCGTTTGATGTAGAACAGAAATCTCCCATCAGGTGACCAACAGTTCTCTGTGGTCATGAGGACAAGTCCTGTGTAAAACTTGAACACGACCTGTTACTTACTGATAAGTAAATAACTTGTTGCTTACTGATAAGTAACAATGGCTGCAATCTGCAAGATCTGTAATTCAGTATCACATTTTCTAATGGTAAAATTGCATTTTTTCCTTCAGTGCCTCTATACCAATATGATTTTAATGAATGCTGTTCTGAAATATGTATTTATTAGAGCTTGTACCAAAGCTGTCTTTAAGCTGGGAGATCACAGTACAAATTTCAGGAGATGTTAACTTGTAAACCTAATATTTCTGAGATATTAGTTGCTGAAATGAGAGTGGAAGGAAACTGAGGTAGTAGTTAACATGATGTAATAGTAAGGTCTGATATTTCTTTCCTGCCAAAGACAGAAAACTGAAGATGATGAATAATTGGCACCTTACAAGCATGGATCTTGGATCAGTAATGCATCAATAATCAGGAAGAAAGAGGAAGAAAGAAACAAAAATCTACTGTTCCACAAAATAACACTTCCACTTCTGGTGGAAGTCGTGCAGTTTTAATAATGAAAATCTGTGCAGCATTAGTCAAAGCAATAAAAAAAAAAAAGTCTTTCAGTGTTTTATGATGGTAAAATGAGGTATCAGGTATTTTCTTAAAAAGTCACTCCTTTGTGTTTCTTAAGAGCACAGTAAATGATCACCACAATCACTGCTTTACAGATGTTGGAAGTATGTTAAGTGGTACTTAAGCAATATTACACATTGTTAGAGCTTATTAAAACCTTTAGTCAATGTTGCCAGAGTTATTGTTTGTAGAACACAGCTTTGACTGGGTGCTAAACCGAGGGAGGAAAGTGAAGAGCTACAAGCCTTCCCAATTTTACTTTTGGATCACCTTTGTAGGACTCAGGGTTTTTTGTGGTTAAGCCAGTCAGGAATTTTAAAGCCAAAAGCTCAGCCTTCTCCCACTAAAAATGCATAAAAGAAATAACAAAAATTCTAAAAATCCTAACTTGCTAGCAGATTAATATTTTTAATTCTGTATTATGCCTGATCATATTCACATATTTTCCTATTATATAAATTGAAATTCAGATTTAATTTGCAACTTATTAAAAAACAGGATTTGTGTAATTTAGATGCCAAAATAACAGACTCTTGGACTACTCCGTAACAGATGTGAAACTGGTATCCGACATTGAATTTTGGCCATATACATGCTATATCTAATGAAAACCAAGGGAAGTCTATGACCAAAACAAGGTGTAATACACTGAAAAAGGAGAGGGATCAGAACAAGTAACTGCCTACAAAATTCTCCATGACTGCTCCTTGGCACGTTATGGCTCCACCTATTTTAATAGCTACCTTCACATTTCAGAGACTTTGGCAGGAAGAAAGAGCACACCAGAGGATGTTTTTTACAATTTTAGTAATTAGGTAGAGGCATTCCAGAATTCTTTTTTTTTTTTTTTTGGACTCTTACAATGGTGTCACAACCATGGGCCACTGATTCAAATTTGTTCTTCGAAATGTTGCTCATGTAGGTTTCCAGATATAGGATGAAATAGAAATACCCTGCTTTACTCTTCCAGACTGAATAGTACCAAAATGGACATGTACTTTGAGGTGAAAGTACACATGCTCCCCGAAAGGTTCCTGACATTGCTGCAGCCGCTGTGTACTCTGTATCCTCAAGCTGCAAATAGATAAAACACCCCCCTTTGCCAAGCTCAATATATTGTTTTCACTCAGATAAGTATTGTTTTCTGGTAAGTCCTGTCATACAGGACTTGAGAAACTACTTCATATATACATGAGATCTATAGTCAAATATGCTGTTAGATCTAATACATTTTCAGCTGTTACTTATTGTTGGAATTATTTTGGAAGCCCTGACAATTTTGACTGTATCAATGAAGGCATAAGGTCACAACACAAAACATTCCCTCGTTAACCTAAGATCTGATTATACTTAGTGAATGGTGTTGTGTAGAAAGTAAATCTACTCTTCCTAGTTGATAGCTATTAAAATGTTCGTAATATCAGAGTGAATTTTTGTTCACATCAGTTTGCAAAGTATCCATTATATTTTGAATTAAGGTCAAGAGTTTGGTAGTATTACAAAGCAACTAACTGTTAAATGACAAATATTTATGTTGAACAGAACAAAAAATGCTAATGAAGAATACTGGCTTCATGCTTACATTTAATGATGCAAGTTAGGAAGAAATGTCTTTTATTCCCTTTGGATCCCATCCAGGACTGTCTTACAGCTTTCTGTACACCATCTACTGTTAGCTACTCTTAGAGAGAATTTTCCTGTAAATATTTCATAAGTATTTTTCTGATGTCACAGTATCTCAATTTCAAGTAGCAGCAGTGGTGAGTGTGTTTAAAATCTACAGTTCGTTCTTTCCTTATACTGCTGAGTACTAGGAATTGCTGGTGTCATTGAAGTCAGCAACACTATTAGCCCATTAAGTTGTACATGTACCAGTGCTAACTAGGTGTGTTTGTACAATGGAAACTTCTTGTTCAAGAAATGGTTTTTAATACGTAAATCAGAAACAAAGTTCTATAATCCTCTAACCAGAAACAAGCCCAACTTTAAAGTAAAGCATTTTTTTGTGTTCTCGAACGGTACACATCTTGGTTGCCAGGTGCAAAGTCAACTTCCTTGTCGTGCTGAGCGCTGTCCAAGCCTATAGCCTCATGAGGAATGGTACTCAGTCCTTGCCCAGACTTGACCCTAGCAGCTTCGTGGCTGTGACATTTGAAGTCTACACTCTCACAGCTAGGATTCATGTCATCATAATCCATTTAATATTCCAGCAAGATTTCAAAAATCTGTTACCCTACTGCATTAATTTAGAGCTCTATCTTTATCATTCTGTCGTTCATATATGTATTTCTGAATATTAGTGTGTTCATGACACTTCTATGTCAATCATGAAGAACTTGATATGTCCATATATAGCATTCAAAAACTTGGTGACCTAAATGGTCTTGGATGGGATCTCTGGGCTCCAGTTAATCTTTTTACCGTATGATAACCAGCAGCCTGTGTTCAAGGAGTTTAGGGGTGCACTGATTCATATGTTTGAAAATCAAGGTGTTCAAAACAAAGCATTATTCACATATGCAGTGGGTCTGTAGGAACCAGACAGAAAAGTTTGTACCATAAAGGTTATATCTATTTCCTTATCTAATATTCAGTCTTCCCTTGAAAATTTATTCAGAAGTAAACTTTGTCTACTTTCCACTGTGCATAGGCCAAAACAGACTCTACTGTATCAGTGTGCTCTTAGGCCACCTTTCTCTTTCAGAGATGCTACTGCCTCTAGGGAGTATCTTTAACTCTATGTGGGCCTTATGACCGCTAAGTTTGGTTTTATTGTGGAAAACTAGCACTTGGAAAATGTTCCTTTAGTATCTCATACATCTTTACTAAGTATTTGATGTTATGTTCACCGTCCTGGATCATTCTCATTATCTTTATCACAGTCTCATTCTCTGTTTTCTTCTGATTTAGAACAAAGAAATCATCCAGAATGGTACTGAACTGATAAACTGAAGTTCTCACATACCCATAAATACAGAAGTAATTATAATTCCTTTCCTGGTTGTACCAAAGAAAGGTTTTATTTCATGTTGATAAGAAAGGATTGCTGTGGCTAAGAAAACTAGGCACTAATTTCAAGATTCTAACATTATTCTTTATGTCAAATCAAAAATATTTTTTAACATAAATTCATCTAATAGAATAAGGTACGGTTCACATAATAGCAGAAGCAAATCTTGCATTTCTGTCCTAGCATTCATCTCATGTTAGAACTATACATTTAAAAAAAGGAAATAATAAAGATATTGTCTTGATCGTTTCTATTTGCATTTACATGCAATGTGGGTTGTATGAAAGGCCTTATTTCACATCTATGTTTTAGTTTGAAGTTTTAGGAGATGCAGCGGCCTGAAGTAAGTCATGCACTAAAAAAGAAGAAAAATATAATAGCATATCTATCTTCCCTGGTTTGCTTTCAGAATTCTCTCCTGGTCTATTTTACACAAATTAATTTGACAGTAACAAAAACTAAAAAGGTATTTTGATTACTTCAGCAGTAAACTAGCAACAGAACTGTGTCATTTCAATTTATCACTTGTGTCTTTAAGTGTGTGAAATCTTAGTTCTTCATCACATTGCAATAGATTGCTTATATATAGAAAAAAGCTGCAGACTTCACAGAGGAAAAAAAAAAAAGAAATTATCAACTGCCAGCTGAGCCTTCACATTCTTCCTGACTTGCAGATTTTTCAGTGAATCTCACACTACCTAAACTAGAACAGCACAGTAACCTTAGCTTTACCCTTGTTGCTATGTCTCAAGTTCTTAGGGTTTTATCCATCAAAAAGAGCTCTGGCCCAAACTGCACACTGGGCCTCTGAAATTAGAACCTGAGAGACAAATCCTGTGAAGCCAAACTTAACCTCTACAGCTAGCTTTTATCCTGCTAGTATAAATCTGTGTTTCTTAAGAGGCTATCTTCTTAGTAATCTGAAGACACCTAGCATGTTCACAGGGTTACACAGGAAAAGAGCGCATCCACTTACCTTATTCAATGAATTTTTGCACAAAGATTTTGAAAAAAGAAAAAAAAATCAGAAAATAATTGGAATATTAAATCTTTTCCTGTGATAAGTTCTACAGAGACAGAAAAGTTGAAATAGGCTAGACAGATGGTACGTTATAAAGCAATGGTTAAACAAACAGCAAATGTTCCTTGTGTACTGTTACCTCCAGGTAGGTCCAGTTGTACAGTACCTCCTGTTTATAAGCTCAGAAAGAAAGAAGTACAATCTCTTCTCATCTTGCAAATCTGAATTTTTCCCTTTCTTCTCAAAATATGTGAGGTCAGAGCAGACATATTATTTTAACAGAATCCAAGATTTAAAGTGGATGATTGGTCTGTTGAAAATCTGACTTGACTTTATTACAAATAATTAAAGAACTAGTACACTTACCATGTAAAAAAAACAATGACCAATTTCTTCCAACTCAATGAAAAATATCTAAGTAAAATAAACTTAGTAAACATCAACATCATAAATCTGTATGTAATTCAAATGATACTCCTTTTTCAACAGGACTTAATTATATGCTGCCTTCTGTAGCTCATGATGGTTTCGTTATTGATCATTATGATCTTGTAGTCTTGGTAGTGTTTTGCTGCAGAAACAAACACTACTGATGCAAAACTAAGAGCAGTATAATACCTTTAGGTGAAACAAAGCATTGATACATTTGATAAGAATGGATTTTGATTATTCCTCAGAGACTTCTTTTGTCAGAACAGTGAGGTGCTTTTTCTGAAAATAAAACTATGTAATCTAAGGAGAAATAGTTCTGTCTACCAGTAAAGTCAGTAGCAGATACCAGTGATATCTGGAAAAGATGCAGTTATCTTGGGAATAAAAAAACTAAGTTTATTTTTCTGTCAGAATTCCACTTTAAAACCTTTCTTCCTAGCTCTCTAGAGAAAGTCCCGATAGGCATTTAAATGCATGTATTTTAAAATGAGATTTATAAGGGACTAAAACTATCAAAGTTTCATATGAAAAAGAATACAGAGATGCTGCTTATAGGTTTTGAAATAAAAAATTAAATTATGTCTTTAAAATGGAATGATGTCATCTTTCTGGAGACTAATTGAAAGTTTTCATAGAATAAGTGTTACATAGCATTAATGACTAGTAGTTTTAGATTTCATGTCTTACCTGCAACCAAAGGAAAACTCAGGATTTTTTTCCATTAAATTTGGAACTGAGCAAAAGATACCTCTTTTTCACAGTATTCTCATTGTCTTGGAATTTCAGTAAAAGTGCAGATTAAGCTTCAGCATTAAGTGGGCTTTCAGCGACAGTGTACTATTGGCATTGAGCAAACCCTTAGAGAATTTTACATTGCATTTTTCTATCCTATATAGATATAAAGATACATTCCACTTTTAAAAATAATTTACTACCTCCGTTGAGGTCTGGGACATTTATAATAGTTGGATTACCTAAATCAGGGAAAAAAAATAATCCTTTTGTAAGCTAGAATGGGTTGATCTTGTTGTATGGTATGTTGGAGTTGGTCTGGTTTGTACAATATGTTAAAGTAGTAGAAACTTGGGAAAAATCTTGTCTCTGTAGGACTAACTGGGAGTTTTGCCAGAGAGTTCAGTGAGGTCAGGACTTCATTTCCCAGCAGGTTTTTCCTGCTGCAGGCTGATAGCACCACAGACTCTGCCCAGCAAGGGATGGCACACAGCTCACCCTGTCAGGCCTTTCTCCAGCCCCTGCCATGCTCCATCTGCCCAGGGCTGGCAGAGTCTTCAGAGAAAGAGATCATATCTTTGTCAGACAATCATGCGCCAGAAGAATCTTGTTCTTGCTTGATATTTGCCTTGGTTTAACCCCAGCTGGCAACTAAGGCCCACAGAGCCACTCACTCACTCCTCCCCAGTGGGATGAGGGAGAGAATCAGAAGAGTAAAAATGAGAAAAATCGTCGGTTGAGACAAAGACAGTTTAATAGGGAAAGCAAAAACCACGTGCGCAAGCAAAGGAAAACAAGGAATTCATTCACCACGTCCCACGGGCAGACAGGTGTTCAGCCATCTCCAGGAAAGCCGGGCTCCATCACATGTAACAGTGTCTTGGGAAGACAAACACCATCTCTCCGAATGTCCCTCCTTCCTTCTTCTTCCTCCAGCTTTATATGCTGGGAATGATGTCATATGGTATGGAATATCCCTTGGGTCATTGGGGTCAGCTGTCCTGGCAGTGTCCCCTCCCAAATCCTTTCCCAACCCCAGCCTCCTCGCTGGTGGGGTGGAGTGAGAGGCAGAAAAGTCCTTGACTCTGGGTCAGCCCTGCTCAGCAATAACTAAAACATCCCTGAGTTATCAACACTGTTTTCAGCACAAATCCAAAACATTGCCCCATACCAGCTTCCATAAGGAAAATTAACTCTACCTCAGCCAAAACCAGCACTCATTTAAAGGTTTCCTCTGTTTTTCTGATGTCGATTTGTGACACATAAATGCTAAATACACAGATGAAGAACTAATCTTCCTGTTTGCATGTTGAGAACCTGTCCTTCAAACTACCATAGTCAGAGGTAGCACTTTGCCAGTGAGGAACATCTCCCAGTACTTAGAGCTGATTCTAAAACTCACAACTGATTGCACATGTTTTTACAGTAAGAAAAAGGATGAGATGCCACAAGTGGAATACATTCACTAGCATCCTTTCAGTTGTGTATATCACAAATACTTGTAGTTTCTGAATTGCTTGTTACAATTCACAGCCTCTGCATCGCAATGTGAAAAAGGAAACAGCTGGCAAATTGCAAATGTATTTGCAGTTGTTTTAGTTGATTCTAGGTACAATATCAAGCATGAACCAGTAAACCAAAAGTCCCTTAGGGTTCTGGGTAATTAACCAGAAATACACCTAGTGTGGCACAGCTAATCCAGTTACATAAAGGGAAAAAGTATTTGCTAATAGTAACAAGTTATGTTAGACTACCTGAATAAAACTCACAGAAAACCTGTTACAATAAATGCTTTTTCTTTTTATTTTCAAGAGTTTATTTGTCATTATTAAAAAAAATCCATTATAAATTGTTGCAGTTTGATTATGGCTTTTTGCTATATTTTCACTCCTAATTTAGTCCTATCAGTATACACTC
>NW_009599924.1:36484-42092 GCF_000690535.1 Cariama cristata
GGTCACAGATTGCGGTAAGGTTTACAGAGTTGTTTGGTATTAAGTACAGAAGTATTAAGTACAGAAGTGCAACCTCATCTAGTTTGATGTCTTATTCATCCTAAGTTTCTTCCTTTTTTGAAATAAGCTGTGTGAATACTCATGGCCACTTTTTTTCCTGAGCATCTGAGCAACCTTAGATATATTTGAAAGGATTCACTCTCATGGTGGGTCTCCTGAAAGGCATTTCACCTGTCACACCCAGCAGCCTTTGTTAGTTCCCAACAGAAGACGCTATAGATTTCTGTTTACATGGATGAAATAGAAAAGAGTTTGCTTTTCTGTAATACCTTCTCTATTTCAAGGTATTTCAAAGCACTTGAGAAAACATCCCGACTGAGTTCAATGCTTCTGCAGTGTGTGAGTAGGCAGCTGCAGCAGCCCTTCAGGACTGCATCTATAGTAACGGCACAAAGACAGACATTTCAATAACGGTAGAAAGTACGTTGAAAGGATTGTGAAAATGTGTGCAAGGGAAACGCACGGTGGGAAAACAAGCAAACGGACAAAACCATCAAAAACGATGTGAGAGGCGTAGTATGTTTTAAAACATTTTCTCATGTATAAAAGATGTAAAAGATTATATGATTGCAACATGTTTCAGGTGAAAGATATTTTCTTGTTTAAAATAACCCCTGTTCTCTCAACTTACTTCATATAAAACTTTCAAGGTCACTGAAAATACAAAACTAGCATCATGTAGTCATCTCAGCAGAGAAGATAAAGAAGTAAAGCACTGCAGATATTGAATCATTTTTTCATTACTGAATGTGGCAGTTTCTGTATGTTTTAGAGTATAAACTCCATATAGATTTGACATTGCTAATGAGTGTTCTCTACCTTTTTGTGGAGGTGATACTTGACAACTGTCAAATTAACACCTTTCTTCCACATGAATCTTGCATTAAATATATGGATATCTATATAATTCATGATTTCATTCTTGTTTTTTCTGACATATTTGTTAAATTCCTAGTGTTTGCTTTCAAGTGCAGGCTAATAGACTGTCCCAAGGCAAACACTATGGTCAGCAGTGCCTCTGAAATGTATATGTATTATTTTTGTAGTAGGGATGGAAAACAGGATAAACAAAAAATGCTTGAGAGTGCATACCCAAAAGCTCAAAAATGCCATTTCAAAAAAATATTGTGCAAAAAGATTTTATATATAATGGAGAGGTAAGTTAAGTGTGCATTTAAATCTGTATTTGTAAGAAGGTGCTTAATAAGAGATCTAACTTTCAGTAATGATGCATACCTGATTCCTTCCATTGATGAATCTTCTAAAGAAAATCAGGACATTTATTGAAATCTAGTGAATTCTGACCTAAGCCCCACTCTTAAATCCTGCAATTATAAAAAACCTAACCCACTTGTTACTTTTTTTCCTGTTTCTGTCTTCTTCCCTTCACTTTTTTCTCCCTTTTTTTTCCAGAAACAAAAGAAAATACATTTTTTTACAATGAAATTCGTGTATCTCTTATCTTCTTAACAGAGATTGATCTCAGTATTTTTGTTAAGTCATATGAATTGCATTACTTGACTTTTTTTACTCGTAAGCAGCTTTCTGAATCCACCAGCCATTTCCCCCCACCCCCACCCCCCTTTTTTTTTTCTTTTCAGTGCTTTGAATTGCTGAAATGGAAGCACAGCCAGTTTTCAGTCACATATCTTGAACCACAGGAAGAAAGAGAACTCAGTTGTTTAAGTGTCCCTTGAGGAACATTTCTCATTCTTCCTAATGGAAGTAGCAGTTCTCAGACCTTGAGATTAGGAATTTAATTTGGGCTGCTAGAGGTTCAGGGGGCTTGTGGACTAACTTTCAAATATTGTCTATGGTTCTAAGTTTGTTCCACTAAATTCTCTGCAGAGTCACTTTTTTTGGCTTTACAGCATGACTTTACATTACAGATATTTATACTACTTTTTAATTTCCCCCTTTTTGTATCGCTTACATTTGACTCTCCGAGTGTTATATTCTGCAATGTGAGTCAGTCTGTGAGATATTCAGAACAGAAAGTATGTGTTCACACGTCTACTAAAGCTTCATACACCTTGGGCACTTTGTAGGAATTAAGAAAATACATTTTCTAAAATGATGAAACATGACATTAATATAGAAAATGTCAGTTACTAGTTATATTTTGTCAGATAAATATTATTTGCCGTGGCAGAGTTCAATGCTTAATAATACATTGTTCTTGTCAGTACTGTTTAAAGTGCACATGATTCATACTAAACCTTTATCTTAGCTGATAGTGACAATAGGCACTTAGTATTTTCCTAAATCTCAGTTCAGAAGTTTAATACACTTCCATATTTACAGCAAGAGAAAAGAGTATTTTGCCTTCTCTAGAGATTTATTTATCTCAGTTGTATAGAAAAGGTTTATGCTGCCATTGCTGCAGTTTTACAAGATCTGCCGAAACATTATTTAACAATACACAGTGTGATAATGTTGGATTTACATATATTGTAAATGTTTCCTATTTAAAATCAGTTTAGAATTAAAAAGTATGTTTCTAGCAGAATGAAAACATAAGAGAGAAAATGTTGCCCGATATGAATATTAAGAAGCTTTGCAAAAATTCTGTTATTTGGAGATATGTAGTAGTAACATTTTAGTAAAATATCAAATATTAAATTTCCAACTTTTTGCTTTTTGTTTATCTTCTAAAAGTTTTAAAAGAAAGATCTTGCAACAGTGTTTTAAATTTTATTACCATATTGTTAATTTACATATATTTTAGTTATAAATATCAGAATAAGTAAGTTCTGATAGAAAAGATTTTATCTAGGACTGTGTGAATCCCTTCTGAGATTTTTTTGAGATTTATCCAAACTTAATTAAGTTTGCAGATGTTTGCAGATAACCAATTTTGTCCAGATTTGCTTACATCTTCGAATAAGATGAGGTTTCAAAGGAGAAGTATACCCTGCAATCATTTTCTCCATTCTGTTTAGCAAGCTTCCAAACATTCCTACTCTTACACAAACAAAAAGACTCAATAGCATGCATTGGAAGAAGTGACTAGGGGAGATGCAGTCTTGTAAAAATTATCTACCTTTAGGAATAGTTTTTTGTTATATTTTTCAAACCTTAACATTTTGTTATATTTGCAAATTCACATCAATGTTAATTTACGCAGCATTGTATGGCATTACCTCAACTACTGTGTGCAGTTTTGGGCTCCACAATATAAGAAGGATATACAAATATTAGAATGTGTCCAAAGGAGGGTAACAAAGATGGTGAAAGGACTAGAGGACATGACTTACGAGGAATAGCTGAGGATACTTGGTTTGTTCAGCTTAGAGGAGACTGAAGGGTGACCTCATTGCTGTTTACAACATCCTCATGATGGGGAGTGGAGGGAGGTGCTGATCTCCTCTCTCTAGTGTTCAGTGATAGGATGTGAGGGAATCGCTTAAAGCTGCCCCAAGTGAAGTTCGGATTGAGTATTAGGAAAAAGTTCTTCACTTAGGAGGGTGGTCAAGCAGTGGAACATTCTCCCAAAGAAAGTGGTCATGGCTCCAAGTCTGTTGGTGTTCAAGAAGTGTTTGGACAATACTCTTAGATATATGGTTTAACTTTGAGGTTGCCCTGTGTGGAGACAGGAGTTGGACTCAGTGATCCTTGTGGGTCCCTTCCAACTAAGAATATTCTATGATTCTATGATTACTTTTGGCATAGAGTGAAATTTTGTACACTGACCTAATCTGACTGCTACCACTCCTCCTGTATAAAAATTACAAAGATAAGGAAGATCATAAAATCATAGAATCATTATGGTTGGAAGAGACCTCAAAGATCGTCAAGTCCAATCGTATACCCGATGCCATCATGTCCACTAAACCCACTAAACCATGTCTCAAAGCACCACATCTAAACATTTTTTGAACACCTCCCTGGGGAGTGTGGTATCTTAGACTGTGACTTTGAAAGTATTTCGAATACTTATATTGATATTAAAAAAAAAGTCAAGTCCTTCAATAAGGTAAACCTGTATGCAACTTTCGTTAAGAGCTGTTGTTAGGAACTTGAGCGTTTAGTTTAGTTAGTCATCTCGCATAATGCACATTACTCCTGCAACTGAGTATGTGTCCAGACTCAAATATAGGTGTGTATGTCTGTATTTTGGGGGGAATTAGAGATTGCTGTGATGCAAGTACTTTTAAGACTGACACATCAAGCCAGTTTTAAGCTTTAAAACGAAACTTCACTGAACTCATTCATTAACATCAGACTTCATGCTAATGGTTCATTTTTACACATTATTAATAATCAGCACTAAGTATACATAACTGTTAGTATTTATACTTACACTTAGTGGGCTTGTCTTCCTTCTTCTCCATCTTTCCTCTCTGTGCTTGATATTTTTATGCTATTTGGGGCTACATCTGGCTGGCAACTGGTCACCTGTGGTGTTCCTCGGGTCAATTCTGAGGCCAGTTCTGTTCAATGTATTTATCAATGATCTGGATGCAGGAGTTGAATGCACCATTAGCAAGTTTGCTGATGATACCAAACTGGGAGGTGCTGTTGACTCTCTTGAGGGACAAGATGCCTTGCAGAGGGATCTAGATAAATTGGAGCATTGGGCAATGGTTAATGGGATGAAATTTAAAAAGACCAAATGCTGGATTTTGCACCTAAGATGAAGTAGCGCTGGGCCTAAGTATGAAGTGTCTGGTGAGCAGCCCTACAGAAAGGGATCTGGGGGTGCTGGTCGGCAGCAGTTCAATAGGAGCCAGCAGTGAGCCCTGGCAGCCCAGAGGGCAAAACTCATCCTGGGGTGCATTAAATGCAGCATAACTAAGCTGGTCAAAAGAGGTGATTATTCTGCTGTATTCAGCATTAGTGCGGCCTCACCTTGAGTGAGTACTGTGTGCAGTTCTGAGCCCCACAATTTCAGAAGGATGTGAAGGTCCTTGAACATGTCCAGAGGAAGGCAACAAAGCTGGTGATGTGGTTGTCAGGCCTGGCCTGTGAGGAGTGGCTGAGGGCTCTGGGTCTGTCTGGTTTGGAGAGGAGGCTGGGGGACGACCTCATTGGTCTCTGCAGCTTCCTGAGGAGGGGACGTGGGGAGAGAGGTGCTGAGCTCTTCTCCCTGCGATCAGTGATAGGATGCATGGGAACAGTTCAAAGCTGCACCAGGGGAGGTTTAGATTGGACATTAGGAAGCATTTCTTTACTGAGAGAGTGGTCAAACCCTGGAACAGGCTTCCTAGAGAGATGGCTAGTGCCCCATGCCTGCCAGTGTTTAAGAGGTAATGCCTTTAGTAACATGCTTTAGCTTTTGGTCAGCCCTGAAGTGGTCAGGCAATTGGACTAGAGGACCATTGTAGATCCCTTTCAACTGAAATATTCTATTCTATTCTATTCTATTCTATTTACATTCTTGATTGTAATTCAGGTGATGATGCACAACATTCTATTAGTCCAAGTAAGTTTTAATCATTTTTTGTCTTCCTACCTGCATGAAACATTTGTCCTGCTCCCAAAAGGAAGATTTCATCATACTTGTCTTATTTTTGATTTTGCCATTCATCTTTCCTGTGTGTTCAGC